>NC_082731.1:20040644-20108144 GCF_030144855.1 Hypanus sabinus
AGCCCTATAAACACCGAACATAAATCCTGAAACGGACAGATACCTCACCCAGAATGAAGGTTCTGAGAACGTTCTTCGTCGAAAATTTGCACCTAGTCTGTTTACAAAAAGGGATCAGACCCCAGCGGAGGTATCTCCTGTGTCGTTTACCATCTTTGCAGTGTTCCATATTCTGATCAGTGATATGCGAGACATGACGATCACACTCTTGACGGATGAAGCACAGTTACAGATGTTAGCAACAAGAGAAAGACCTGGCTATTGGATCAGACCAGACACGTTCACTATTCTTTAACATCCGTCGTCCAGTAACAGATCCATGTGTTTGTCATGGATAATGTGTAGACATTATTATGGAAGCTATGTGCTTGCACGTGGGAGAGAGAGTGAGAGAGATGGAGAGACAGGAGACAGAGAGAGAGAGAGAGAGAGAGAGAGAGAGAGAGAGAGAGAGAGACGAGAGAGAGAGAGAGAGGAGAGAGAGAGAAGAGAGAGAGGAGACAGAGAGAGAGAGCAGAGCAGAGAGAGAGAGAGAGAGAGAGAGCGAGAGAGAGAGAGAGAGAAATAATTCAGAGAGAGACAGGAAAAGACAAATAAAAAGGCAGAGCAAGGAGAGGAGGGAGAGGGGAAAGTGAGAGGTATGGAGAAATTCAGGAAGTGGGAAGGAGGAGGGAGATGAGAGAGAGTAGAGAAATGGGTAAACGTGGGAGAACAAATAACGAGAAAGGGAAAGAGTTGGATTGAGAGAAAGTGAATAAGAGTTGGAAAACAGGTGAGAATGAGTGAATACAGGCAAGAGGGAGATGCGCGAGAACGGACCAAGAGCGAAAAAGTGAGAGACTCTGTTAAAACCTGCTCATTTGAAATCTACCATAGACCATCAGACAGGAGCAGAATTAGGCCATTTGGGCCATCGGTGTCTGCTCCGCCATTCAGTCATCACTGATGTATTTCCCTCCTCCTCAGCCCCTCTCTCCGGCCTTCTCCTCGTAATGTTTAGTGCCGTGGCCAAACAAGAACTAACAAGCTCTGCTTTAAGTATACCCAACGACCTGGCCTCCACAGCTGCAGGTAGTAAAAAATTTCCCCAATTCACCACCCTCTGGCTGAAGGAATTTCCTCTGCATCTCTGTTTCATATTGACGGCCCTCTATCCTGAGGCTATACCATCTTGTCCTTGGATCCCCCACTATGGGAAATGTCCTTTCCATGTCTACACTCTAGGCCTTTCAAGCTTTGAAACGTTTCAATGAGATCCCTGCTTATTCTTGTAAATCCAAGTGGGTGTAGAACTAGAACTGTCAATGTTCCTCGGATGATAACGCTTGCATTCCCCGAATAATCCTTTTGAACCTCCTCTGAAGTCTCTCCAATGGCAACATATTTTTTCTTAGATGAGGAGCCGAAATATGTTCACAATACTCAAGATGAGACCTCACCGGTGCTCTTATAAATCCTCAGCATCACATCCCTGCTCTTGTATTCTAGACCTCTTGAAATGAACGATAATACTGCAGTTGCCTTCTGACCGCCGACTCTACCTGCAAATTAATCTTTTGGCTGTTCTACACAAGAACTCCCAAGACCCTTTGCATCTTTGCATCTCAGATTTTTGGATTTTCTCACCGTTTCGGAAATAGTCTGCACATTTATTTCTTCTACCAAAGTGATGACCATGCATTATCCAACTTTGTATTTCATTTGCCGCTCTCTTTTCCATTCTCCTAATCTGCCTAAGTGCTTCTGCAGCCTGCCCGTTTCCTCAACACTACCTGCACCTCCAGCCAATCTTCGCATCATCCGTCAACTTGGCAACGATGCCATTTATTCCATCTTCTAAATCATTGATATTCAGCATAAAAAGAAAAGGCCTAACACCGACCCCTGCGGAATACCACTAGTCACTGGCAGCCAGTCAGAAAAAATGAACATTTATTCCCACTCTCCGACTCCCATCAGTCAGGCAATGATCTAACTATGCCAGTAATAACATGGGCAGTTACCTTGGTAAGCAGCCTCCTGTGTGGCATCTTGTCAAATGCCTTCTGTAAATCTAAATATACAACATCCACTACATATTTTTGTAAGTCTGTCTCTTCTTGTAATCTCCTCAGAAAATTCCATCAAGTTTGTAAGGCAAGATTTTGTCCCTCAAGGAAACCATGCTGACTTTGCCCTATCTTGTTCCTGTGTCACCAAGTACTACATAAACCGTATCCTTAACAATTGACTCCAACCACTGAGGCCGTCAAACTAACTGGTCCTATAATTTCTTTTCTGGCCTTCGTCCTTCCTCAAAGAGTGGAGAGGCATTTGCAATTTTTCATTCCTCTGCACCATGCCAGCGTCTAATGATTTTTGAAGGAATCATGACTAATGCCTCCACAGTTTATACCACTATTTCTACAGAAACCTAGGTGTACAGTTCGTCTGGTCTGGATGACTGATTACCCTTAGATCCTTCGGCATTTTGAGCAGCTTCTCCTTTGTAATTGCACTTGTAGTCACTTCTCTTGCCTCGCGCACTTAACAGCTGGCACATGCTGGTGTATTGCACAATGAAGACTGATGCATAATACTCACTTACTTCAAAAGAAAACGGGGTAAAAATGGCTGCAAGCAAACGAGAACGGAAAAGACGAGGGGAAAAGAGAAAAGAGAGAAGTGTCGGCAAACAGTTGAGAAATTGATTAAGGAGGGAAAGAAGCGAAGGAGAGAGGATGTGCGAAGGATTCAGACGACAAGACGAAGAGGGGGAGAAGGACCAAGAGTGAGAAACTGAGAGAGTCTGTTAACACAGGCTTGTTCTGATTGGTCTCATAATCTTTATCTGGAGTAAGTGACAAATAAGGTGCGAAAGACACGCCTCCTGTCTTCCATTTCGTCCCTGCTGGTCCTGTCGTGAAGTTATTACCTTCTCTCGAGTTACAATTTCATAAATTGATTGTAATGCAGACACCATGTCTCCCCTGTGTTGGTTGCTGATCCTAACGGCTGCTCTCCCTGGTGAGTCTCTGCCTAATCGGTTGGCGCGTGTCTTCCATGTTCAGTGCGATCCGGCCCCGCTCACACTCTCCGGGATTTGTTACAGGTACGAGTGCGGCAATCTCGGTGACTCAGGATCAGAGGGAATTAATGATCGAGGAAGGTCAAACTGCGTCGCTGAGCTGCAACTACTCGGAAACGGGAAGAACCTATCTGTGGTACGCTCAACATTCTGGAAAATCTCCGAAACTATTGTTGATAATATACAGCTCTGGAAACGCGGATCGGGCTGAAGGCGTTTCGGTCAGGATTTCAGGTTCTCTGAACAAAACCGGCCAGCGGTTTCATATGAGTATTTCCGAGACTGTTCTGTCGGATTCCGCGCTGTATCTTTGCGCCGTGGATCCACAGCGTTTCAGCGTGACGGCGGATCAGGACAAAAACTCACCCTGAGTAGTGGGCGCTCGCTGTAGAGGGCGCCCTGAGCCCTACCCACAACATTTAACGAGGCCCGTCAATGGGACCCAAGCAAAAATGCACTCTCCTTGGACTGAGGCTACTGAAGTCAGCAGGGCGAGTGCACCAGTGATTCAACACCCTCAGCAACGCTCCGAACCACAGGCACTAACGAGCATCGACGTTCCTTTCTTTCTGTCCTCGGTGGCGTGTCCCTTGTTTTCGGATGCGGGGGGAAGGATGGCGAGAGATGCATATTATGCGCAGATAGCGTTTTTATGTATAGTGGTGTGTCAGGCAGGGGTGATGTCTGAGGGAGAGAGACGAACAGAGGGAAATGAAGAGTAAGTAAATGAAAGATGGAGACATAGAGAGCAATGAAGAAGTGACAGAACGATAGAATTAGTGGTCGAGAGAGTAATAAGTGGGATGAGCGAAAGAGAGAGAGAGAGAGAGAGAGAGAGAGAGAGAGAGAGAGAGAGAGAGAGAGAGAGAGAGAGAGAGAGAGATGCGGAGATGGAGAGGACAGTGCAAGCAAGTGAAATTGGGAATGGGGTACAGAGGAAGTAAGTGAAAGGGAAATGGAGAACAAGAGCAACGGAAGGAAATAGCGGTGGAGAGAAATGAGAAAAAAGCAAAGTAGTGAGCAATGGATTAGGAAGGAAAGAAAAATGGAAATAAAGAATAAGAGGAAGAGAAGATACGAGACAAAGGGAAGGAAAGTGAGGGAAAAGGAAGAAGGACGGAAAATGCGACAAAGAGGACAAAATAAGAAAGGGCAGGATAGCGATAAGATTAGTCGAGTAAGAAGCGAAGATAAAGCAATCTCGTGTAAGTAGAAAAGAACATAGAGCAAAGGACATAGAACAAAGAAATCTACCGGACATTACAGGCCCTTCGGCTGGCAATGTTATTCCCTGAACATCTGGCACATTTCTGCCGTGCCTTTCCCTGAGAACATACGCTCCCAATTTATGCTCCGAAGTTCCTGCCTAATAGCATCGTATTTTCTCCCTACCCCAGGCACATGTTATTCCAAATTGTCCGCTCCTATCGCGCTCTAGCGCTATGGTAAAGGAGATAGATTTATGATCATTATCTCCAAAATGCTCTCCTACCATCTGACACCTGACCAGATTCATTTCCCAATACCAGATCAAGTCCGGCCTAATTTCATATTGCATCAGGAAACCTCCCTGAACACACCTAGCAAACTCCACCCCATCTAAACACTTTGATCGAGGGAGATGCCAGTCAAAATTAGGAAAGTTAAAATCTTTAAAAGTTAAAATCAGCGCGTCATAGTTGACTTAAGAGGGCGAAACTCAGTAGTAAAATGCATCTGTCATTATGTGATGTTGTTTAGACAAAAATGGACAGTGGCCCATTTAAATATCTCAGGGGGTTTTGTACCCAATTCCACTGTATAGCTTTGTACCGTACAGCCCTCGCTGATCCAGTCAAGTCGACTTTTGATCCCAAGTGGGCCTCGCCACTTCCAGCTCCACCTCATCGTCGGCTCAACGTCGTGTACCGACCCGACTTCGTGATCCAGGCGACAATGCATCTTCTATGTACAGGGGGTACTAAGGCTGCAGGGTAGAGGGATAACACAGCCACAACCCTTATTTGCATTTTCTAACGTGGAGGCGAGAGATACTTATGCGTGATAACGTTTTACGAATGAGTAGCGACTGGAGAGGAAACGAGCAAAAACAGGGGAATAGATAGCATGAAAGATATGGTGGGTGAGGAAAGGAAGACGGTAAAAACGATAGAGAGAGGAAGTGAATAAAATATGGAGATGTAGAGAGCAATGAAGCAGCGAGGAATGAGATGGCGAGAGAAACAGAGGGCCAAAGGGCAGTAAGTACAGCAAAAGAGACTGGTGGAAAATAGACAGGGAAGGGCTGATCCAAGTTGATGAAAAGGCGCATTGTCATAGCGAGGGAGAATAAGATCAAAATTATATCTTATTGTAGGTAGGATCCATACATTCGTCGCAGCAGTTTTCCATGAACGTCGTGGTGCATGATTTCAGGCTTTGTATCATTCGCCATTGAAAACGAGACAGAATAGAGAATGGCCGGTTTGGGTAACCATGTTGATTACTTCACAGAGTCAACGAGAACTATAGGTAGAGTCTGGTGAGGGAAGGTTGTATTCCATGATGGACTGAGTTGTGACCTCGAGAGTTTGCGTTATGCCCTTGCCCCCCTCCGTATCACTCAACAGGGATGCCTATCACTCAGTCTTAACCTCCTCAATTGATTCTCCGTTCATTGGGACAGAGATGGAGACAACTCGGACCACGCTAATCCATTTGCAGCCGCTCTCTCGATACGTACCTTCATAAGTCACTTCAGTGTTCAATGTGACTTAGCGCCAAAATTGCTTATGCTTCTCACCAGAACAGATCCAACCCGCTCGATAGATACTTCTGTCAGTAGACAGCCTCCTTAACCCCATAAACACCGGATCAGCTGAACATTCTGCTCAAAGGACAACCACTTCTGTGACGATTCCTTTCTCCTATAATGAGACCACGCCAGAACGAAAGATTCTCTCTTTCCCATTACCATTGGGGCAGGAAGTCCCTACTCTGTTCAGTGAGTAGGCAAGTCATGGCGACTAAATGCATAAGTAATCCACAGTAACACAGAAATCCAGTTACTGTGTTAATATCCAGAGAAAGCCCAGGCCATTGAATTATTCCAGATTACCTCTCCATCCTTTAACACCGACATCCATTTTCTTTCGTACATAGGGCTAAGGAGGCTGCGGTTTGGATCTGTGTTGATTAAAAGGATAATAATGTTTGCACTGAATGATAAAGGATACTGAAGGGGTTTGTGAAGGTAACTGTGGAGAAAAGGGATGAAGATGGAAGCATGGATGGAGCTTCCTCCATCGCAGTCCCACAACACGGAAATTCCCTTGTGGGCGTTAAGGTTCAATGTTAGGCGAGTAGGAGGGCAGACAAAGGCGTTATTGAGTAGAGCCCAAGGCACAGGACACACACAGCTCATCACGGAATCCATCCTCTCCTCCCCAGACTCTATCTATACTTCTCGCTGTCTCTGTCAGCACAATTAAAATTCTGGCTACTTCTCCTCTGCCTCTTTTACATCGGCGGATGATACAAACCCTGAAATCACGCATAACCAGGCTCAAAAACAACTTTTATATGACAATTGGAGGTTTCCTCACAACGATAAGCTATAATTTTACTCTCCAGCGTTGCTCCCAACTCTCTCGATCTACTTACTGCACTTTCGATCAATGCCTCTCTCGCCATCTCATTGCGTTACACGTCTCATTCCATTCACTTTACTCTCTCTCTTCCTCACTCTCTTTCCCCCTCACTCTCACTCTTTCTTTCACCGTCAACTTTACTTCCTTCAACCCACCCCTCCACCACCAGATCACTCTTCCTATCTCTTTCCTCTTTGGAAGGGTCTCAGCCCGAAACGTCGATAGCGTTTCTTTCTATAGATGCTGCCTGGCCTGCTGTGTTCCACCAGCATTTTGTGTGTGTTGTTGTTCGTCTTTCCTCTTTTGCGCCGCTCACAAACTTCGGGATTTGCTGTAAATACGGTTGGGGCAGATGAGTTGACCAAGGATCCGAGCGAATTAATGATGGAGGCAGGGCAGACGTATCACTGAGCTGCATTTATTCATCACTGGTCACGTGTTTCGGTCTGACGACAGTCCGGTCAGGATTGGGTTCCCTGGACAAGAATGGACAGCAGTTGAATATCCCGGGGGTCCTGGTGCATGACTCTGCCGTGCAGCTTTGCGCTGTTCAGTTCACAACTTTCCAGGGTGATGGCAAATCTGGACAAAATTGAAGTTGTTTGCACTGAGCTGGCGTACCATCGGATGCCCACAGTCTACCCTTCAGATCCAAAGAGGGCATGTGCACTCTCCCAAGACAGGGACTACTCATGGTAACAACGCAAAGGGACAAATACTTCAACACCCGACCACCTCCCACCCCCCCCCCCCGCCAACACCAGCAAAGACATCCCCTTTTGCCGTCCCTTATTTGCAATTTCAGACATGCAACAGGGGAAGGCGGAGAGATGCAAACAGAAGGATAACGATTTTATAGATAGAGAGAGACTGACGTCACCGGCTTTCTCTAACACCAGGGTGAGGCCAAATTCAAAATGTAGAGGCATGTTTACCTTGGGGTATCTGCAAGGCAAAAGCAGTACATCTTAATTCATCAACTTCAAATGGCCCGGCCTTCCCTCTCTCTCTCCACCTGATCCATAGATTTCCCTTTAGACTATCCCTTCTTTTCAACCACTACCCAAGTTATCACTTTGCTTCCTTCCCCTCCTGCTCTAGGCTCACCGCCCTTAACCCAGTTGGCCAACTGTCTTGACCGCCTTTGATTGAGCAGTTCTCCGTTGCCACCTTCGCCATCGCTCCCTCACCTCCCATAATATGCTCTACAATGCCTCCTTTCCTGTCATATTCCACTGTCTTCACCCCTTCTTCTGAAGTCAAAGTCTCTCAAACTTATCGACATTTCTTTCTCTTGATTCCGTTCGCCAGCTGAAGTGTCCTCTCGGCAGTTATCCACGAAAATCCTCTCAATATCCTGTATGTCCAATAATACCTATCCATCTAATCTCCAATCCAGAACCACGCATTTCAATCGACATTTTTTTCCTGTAGATAAACACTCAGCCCTATAAACACCGAACATAAATCCTTAAACGGACAGACACTTCACCCAGGATGAAGGATCTGTGTACGTCCTTCGTCGAGAATTTGCACCTAGTCTATTTACATAAGGGGACCAGACCACAGCGGAGGTCTCTGCTTTGTTCATCACCATCTTTGCATTGTTCCATATTCTGATCAGTGAGTATGCGAGACATGACGATCACACTCTTGACGGATGAAGCACAGCTACAGATGTTAGCAACGAGAGAAAGACCTGGCTATTGGATCAGACCAGACACGTTCATTATTCTTTAATATCCGTCGTCCAGTAATTGATCCATGTGTTTGTCGTGGATAATGTGTAGACATTATTATGGAAGCTATGTGCTTGCATGTGGGAGAGAGAGTGAGAGAGACAGAGAGACAGAGAGAGAGAGAGAGAGAGAGAGAGAGAGAGAGAGAGAGAGAGAGAGAGAGAGAGAGAGAGAGAGAGAGAGAGAGAGAGGGAGGAGAGGGAGAGAGCGAAATAGTTCAGAGAGAGACAGAAAAAGCGATAAAGAGACAAAGGCAGAACAAGGAGATGACGGAGAGGCGAAAGCGAAAGGGATGGAGACATTCAGGAAGTGGGAAGGAGGAGGGAGAATAGAGAGAGTAGAGAAATGGGTAAACGTGGGAGAACAAATAACGAGAAAGGGAAAGAGTAGGATTGAGCGAAAGGGA
The DNA here is from genome assembly GCF_030144855.1 of Hypanus sabinus. Lineage (NCBI taxonomy): Eukaryota > Metazoa > Chordata > Chondrichthyes > Myliobatiformes > Dasyatidae > Hypanus > Hypanus sabinus. The sequence continues at coordinate 20,049,486 of NC_082731.1, forward strand.
AGAAGAATTAGAAACCAGGTGAGAATGAGTGAATACAGGCATGAAGGAGATGTGCGAGAATGGCCAAGAACGAAAAAGTGAGAGACTGTTAAAACCTGCTCATTTTGAAATATACCATAAGACCATAAGATAAAGGAGCAGAATTAGGCCATTTGGGTCATCGAGTCTGATCCATCATTCAGTCATGACTGATCTATACCCCTCCTCTTCAGCCCCTCTCTCCGACCTTCTCCTCGTAACCTTTGGTGCCGTGGTCAAACAAGAACTTAACAAGCTCTGCTTTAAATACACCCAACGACCTAGCCTCCACAGCTGCAGGTAGTAACAATTTCCACAAATTCACTCTGGGCTGAAGGAATTTCTCTGCATCTCTGTTTCATATTGATGGCCCTCTATCCTGAGGCTAGGCCATCTTGTCCTATGAGCCACCACTATGGGAAACATCTTTTCCATTTCTATTCTCTAGTCCATTCAACATTTGAAACTTTTTAATGAGATCCCTGCTTATTCTTGTAAATTCAAGTGGGTGCAGACCTGGAACTGTCAACGTTCCTCGGATGATAACGCTTGCATTCCCCGAATAATCCTTGTGAACCTCCTCTGAACTCTCTCCAATGGCAGAATATTTTTCTAAGATGAGGAGCCGAAATATGTTCACAATACTCAAGGTGAGACCTCACCGGTGCCTTATAAATCCTCAGCATCACATCCCTGCTCTTGTATTCTAGACCTCTTGAAATGAACGATAATACTGCAGTTGCCTTCTGACCGCCGACTCTACCTGCAAGTTAATCTTTTGGCTGTTCTACACAAGAACTCCCAAGTCCCTTTGCATCTTTGCATCTCAGATTTTTGGATTTTCTCCCCGTTTCGGAAATAGTCTGCACATTTATTTCTTCTACCAAAGTGATGACCATGCATTATCCAACTTTGTATTTCATTTGCCGCTCTCTTTTCCATTCTCCTAATCTGCCTAAGTCCTTCTGCAGCCTACCCGTTTCCTCAACACTACCTGCACCTCCACCAATCTTCGCATCATCCGTCAACTTGGCAACGAAGCCATTCATTCCATCTTCTGAATCATTCATATTCATTATAAAAAGAAACGGCCCAACACCCACCCCTGCGGAACACCACTAGTCACTGGCAGCTAATCAGACAAAAGATCTTTTATTTCCACTCGCCGACTCCCACCAATCAGGCAATGATCTAACCATGCCAGTAATAACATGGGGTCTTATCTTGGTAAGGAGCCTCCTGTGTGGCATCTTTTCAAAGGCCTTCTGCAAATCTAAATATACAACAACCAGTACATGTTTTTTCAATCGATCTTTCTTGTAATCTGCTCATACCATTCCATTAGGTACGTCAGCCAAGGTTTTCCCTTAAATAAACCATGCTGACATTACCCTATCTTGTCCCGTGTCACCAAGTACTCCATAAACTTCTCCTTAACAACTGACTTCAACCACTGAGGTCAAGATAAACTCGTCTATAATTTCTTTTCTGCCTTCGTCGTTGCTTAAAGAGTGGAGGGGCATTTGCAATTTTCTAGTCCTCTGCCACCATGCCAGAGTCTAATGATTTTTGAAGGATCATGACTAATGCTTCCACAATCCCTACCGCTACCTCTTACAGAAACCTAGTGTGCAGTTCGTCTGGTCTGGATGACTGATTACCCTTAGATCTTAGATGCAAACTACTCACTTACTTCAAAGGAAAATGGGTGAAAGTGGCTCCGAACAAATGAGAAAGGAAAAGAGAGAGGAATAGAGAAAGGAGAGAAGGAAGTCGGAGGACCAGAACTGTGGAACGGCGGGAGCCATTTTGATTTTTTTCTTCTCATCGGAGTTAAGAGAGGCGATACTGCGTAGGCGTGTGACGTCGGGCAGTGAAACGGGGGAGATTTAAAAATGGCAGAAATCCTGAATCGGGTTTCAGTTGGAGAATAAAGTCGGAAGAACAGAACAGGAGAGCGGCGGGAACCATTTTGATTTTTTCCTTCTTCTCATCCGAGTTAAGAGAGGCGGGACTGCGCAGGCGTGTGACGTCGGGCAGTAAAGCGGGGAAGATTTACAAAGGACGCAGCCTCATACAACGGACAGCGTCGTTTTGCAGGCAGTGGAGTGAGCCAGGAGCAGAGTGAAGGCTTAAGGGCTGTGGCTCAACGGGCTTAGGTGGAAGCGGGCGAGGCAAGGTAGGTTTAGGTTTCAGTTTTTCTTGTTATTTGAGGAAAGGGGGAAGTATGAATGTGAGGGCAGCTTGTTGTTCTCGGTGTCGGAAGTGGGAGGTCCTGGACTCTCCAAGCATCCCTGACGTCCATGTCTGCGTCAAGTGCGCCGAGCTGCAGCTCCTAATGAACCATGTTAGGGTACTGGAGCTGCAGCTCGATGACCTTCGTCTGGTCAGGGAGAGTGAGGAGCTGATAGAGAGGAGTTACAGGCAGGTAGTCACACCGGGGCCACGGGAGGCGGACAGGTGGGTCACGGTTAGGAGGGGGAAGGGGAAGAGTCAGGTGCTAGAGAGTACCCCAGTGGCTGTACCCCTTGACAACAACTTCTCTTGTTTGAGTACTGTTGGGGGGACAGCCTACCTGGGGGAAGCACCAGTGGCCGTGCCTCCGGCACAGGGTCCGGCCCTGTACCTCAGAAGGGCAGGGAAAAGAAGAGGAAGGCAGTAGTAATCGGGGACTCGATAGTTAGGGGGTCAGATAGGCGATTCTGTGGACGTAATCAGGAGACCCGGATGGTAGATTGCCTCCCTGGTGCCAGGGTCTGGGATGTTTCTGATCGCGTCCAAGATATCCTGAAGTGGGAGGGTGAGGAGCCAGAAGTCGTGGTACATATAGGTACCAATGACATAGGTAAGAAAAGGGAAGAGGTCCTGAAAGGGGAATATAGGGAGTTAGGAAGGCATTTGAGAAGAAGGACTGCAAAGGTAGTAATCTCGGGATTACTGCCTGTGCCACGTGACAGTGAGAGTAGGAATGGAATGAGGTGGAGAATAATGCGTGGCTGAGGGACTGGAGCACGGGGCAGGGATTCAAGCTTTTGGAACATTGGAACCCCTTTTGGGACAGATTTGACCTGTCCAAAAAGGAAGGGTTACACCTGAATCCTAGGGGGAGCAATATCCTGACGGGGTGATTTGCTAAGTCTACTGGGGAGGCTTTAAACTAGAATGATTGTGGGGTGGGAATCAGTTTGCAGAGACTAGGGGAGAGGAGGTTAGTTTACAAATAGAGAAAGCTAGTAGAGAGTGTGTGAGTGAGGATAAGCAGGTGATAGAGAAGGGGAGCGCTCAGACCGAAGATGTAGGGGAGACGGAAGAAAAGATAATGAAGTTGTTTGCACCGTTTGAGATTATCAGAGAGGAAGAGGTGGAAAGTTTCTTAAATGCATCTATTTTAATGCTAGGAGCATTGTAAGAAAGGTGGATACCTGGAAATATGATGTTGTAGCTATTAGAGAAACATGGTTGCAGGAGTGGTGTGATTGGCAACTAAATATTCCTGGATTTCGTCGCTTCAGCTATGATCGAATCGGAGGGGCAAGGGGGGTGGTTGCTATATTGCTTGTCCGAGAGAATATTACAGCGGTGCTTTGGCAGGATAGATTAGAGGACTCGTCTAGGGAGGTTATTTGGGTGGAATTCAGAAACGGGAAAGGTGTAGTAACACTTATAGGGGTATATTATAGACTATCTAATGGGGAGCGAGAATTGGAGGAGCAAATCTGCAAGAGATAGCAGATATTCGTAGTAAGCACAGGGTTGTGATTGTGGGAGATTTTAATTTTCCACACATAGACTGGGAAACCCATTCTGTAAAATGTCCGGATGGTTTGGAGTTTGTAAAATGTGTGCAGGATAGTTTTCTGCAGCAATACATAGAGATACCAACTAGAGAACGGGCAGTGTTGGATCTCCTGCTAGAGTGAGATAGAGTGACATCTCCTAAATGAGATAGGTCAGGTGACGGAGGTAAGTATTGAGGTGCACTTCGGGTCCAGTGATCGCAATCAATTGGTTACAGTATAATTATGGAGCAGGATAGGACTGGACCCAGGGTTGAAATTTTTGATTTGAGAAAGGTTAACTTTGAGGTGATACGAAAGGATTTAGAAGGAGTGGATTGGGACAATTTGTTTTATGGGAAGGAGGTAATAGAGAAATGGAGGCCATATGAAGTTGAAATTTTGAGGATACAGAATCTTTATGTTCCTGTTAGGTTGAAAGGAAAGGTTAAAAGTTTGAGAGAGCCATGGTTTTCAAGGGATATTGGAAACTTTGGCAAGGTTCCACACGGAAGGTTAATTAGGAAGGTTCAATCGTTAGCTATTATTATTGAAGTAGTAAAATGGATTCAACAGTGGCTGGATGGGAGATGCCAGAGAGCAGTGGTGGAAAACTGTTTGTCAGGTTGGAGACCGCTGACTAGTGGTGTGCTCAAGAATCTGCACTGGGTCTAATGTTGTTTGTAATATACATTAATGATCTGGATGATGGGGTGGTAAATTGGATTAGTAAGTATGCAGATGATACTAAGATAGGAAGACTGGGTGGTCCCTCCCTGGATGACCCAACCCCGAGTACTCCTCTTACACTCGGTATTTACGTTCTGCATAACCCATGGCCATCTCATCAGCTCTTTGAATCACTGCCACTATCATTCCCCAGTTATTCTCACCTCCCCCCAGTCTGTGCCTCACTTTCCCTTTAAAAGAGCGATATCTTTCTTCATTGCTGGTGTTCCAGGTAGTTGCCCATGTACCACCCCACACCCCCTGGGCCATCCTGTCCAACATATTCCTTGGGCACTAGGCTTTTACCAATATGTGAATATCTTTAGGGTGCATCTGGTGAATTTTAACCAATTCCTTGAGTTTGTTGTGGATAATGACGTAGGTTTTCAAAGTTTGCAGAGAGACTTAGGCCAGTTAGAAGAGTGGACTGAAAGATGGCAGATGGAGTTTAATGCTGATGTGTGAGGTGCTACATTTTAGTAGGACTAATTAAAATAGGACATACATGGTAAATGGTAGGGCATTAAGGAACGCAGTAAAACAGAGTGATCTAGGAATAATTGTGCATAGTTCCCTGAAGGTGGAATCTCATGTGTATAGGGTGGCGAAGAATGTATTTGGTATGCCTGCCTTTATAAATAAGAGCATTGAGTATAGAGTTGAGATGTAATATTAAAATTGTACAAGGCTTTGGTGAGGCCAAATTTGCAGTATTGTGTGCAGTTCTGGTCACCGAATTATAGGAAAGATGTAAACAAATTAGAGAGAGGACAGAGGAGATATACTTGAATGTTATCTGGGTTTCAGCACCTAAGTTACAGAGAAAGGTTGAACAAGTTAGGTCTTTATTCCTTGGAGCGTAGAAGACTGAGGGGGGACTTGATAGAGGGATTTAAAATTATGAGAGGGATAGATAGAGTTGACGTGCAGAGGCTTTTTCCATAGAACCATAGAACATTACAACAGAGAAACATGCCTTTTAGCCCTTCTTGGCTGTGCCAAACCATTTTTCTGCCTAGTCGCACTGACCTGCACCTGGGCCATATCCCTCCAAACCACTCTCATCCATGTAACTGTCCAAGGTTTTCTGAAGTGTCAATAGTGATCCCTCATTCATCACTTCATCTGGCAGCTCATTCCGCACTCTCACCACTCTCTGCTTGAAGAAGCCTCCCCCCATGATCCCTTTAAACTTTTCCCCCTTCTCCCTTAACCCATGACCTCTTTTTTTTCTCCCCTAGCCTCCGTGGAAAAAGCCTGCTTGCATTCACTCTATCTATACCCATCATAATTTTATACAACTCTATCAAATCACCCCTCATTTTCCTACGCTCCAGGGAATAAAGTCCTAACCTATTCAACCTTTCTCTGTAACTCAGTTTCGCAAGTCCCCGCAACATCCTTGTAAACCTTCTCTGCACTCTTTCAACCTTATTAATATCCTTCCTGTAATTTGGTGACCAAAACTGCACACAATACTCCAAATTATACAACCTCACCATTACATTCCAACTCTTATACTCAATGCTTTGATTTATAAAGACAATGTACCAAAATATCTCATTGCGACCCTATCTACTTGTGACGTCACTTTTAGGGAATTATGTATCTGTGCTCCCAGATCCATCTGTTCTACTGCACTCCTCAGTGTCCTACCATTTACCTTGTATGTTCTACCTTGGTTTGACCTTCCGAAGTGCAATACCTCACACTTGTCCACAGTAAACTCCATCTGCCATTTTCAGCCCATTCCTCCAACTGGTCCAAATCCCTCTGCAAGCTTTGAATACCTTCCTCACTGTCCACTACACTCCACTGTCCACTGATCCCTGTGGCACACCGCTAGTCACAGGCCTCCACTCAGAGTAGCAATCCTCCACTGCCACTCTCTGGCTTCTTCCATTGAGCCAATGTCGAATCCAATTTACTATCTCACCATGTATACCTAGCGACTGACACTTCCCGACTAACCTTCCATGCGGGACTTGTCAAAGGCCTTACTGAAGTCCATGTAGACAACATCCACTGCCTTCCCTTCATCCACTTCCCTGGTAACTTCCTCAAAAAACTCTAATATATTGATTAAATATGACCGACCATGCACAAAGCCATGCTGACTTTTACTAATAAGTTCCCTTCTATCTAAATACTTGTAGATGCTATCTCTTTATATTCCTTCCAATAATTTACCTACTACTGATGTCAAACTTACCGGCCTATCATTTCTCGGCTTACTTTTTGAGCCTTTTTTAAACAACGGAACTACATGAGCTAACCTCCAATCTTCCAGCACCTGACCCGTGGTTATCGACAATTTTAATTATTTCTGCCAGGGCCCCTGCAATTTCAACACGAGTCTCCTTCAAGGTCCGAGGGAATACCCTGTCAGGTCCTAGGGATTTATCTACTCTGATTTGGCCCAAGACATCAAGCACCTCCTCCCCTTTAATTTGTGTAAGTTCCATGACTTCCCTACTTGTTTCCCTTGTTTCCATAGACTCCAATCCAGTTTCCCTAGTAAATACAGATGCAAAAAAAACCCATTTAAAATGTCTCCCATTTCTTTTGGTTCCATACAAAGCCGATCACGCTGATCTTCAAGAGGACCAATTTTATCCCTTACGGTCCTTTTGCTCTTAACATACCTGTAGAAGCTTATAGGATTATCCTTCACCCTGACAGCCAAAGCAACCTCATTTCTTCTTTCAGCCCTCCTGATTTCTTTCTTAGGTATTTTCTTACTCTTTTTATACTTCCCAAGCATCTTATTTCCTCTCTGTTGCCTATACATGTTATAGATCTCTTTCTTCTTCTTTATCAGAGTTCCAATATCCCTCGAGAATCAAGGTTCCTTATTCTTATTCATTTTGCCTTTAACCCTGACAGGAACATACAAACACTGCACTCTCAGAATTTCTCCTTTGAAGGTCTCCCACTTACCAATCACATCCTTGCCAGAGAGCAACCCGTCCCAATCTACGCTTTTCAGATCCTTTCTCATTTCTTCAAATTTGCCCCTTTTCCAGTTTAGAACTTCAACCCGAGGACCAGATCCATCTTTATCCATGATCAAGTTGAAACTAATGGCTTTCTGATCACTGGAACCAAAGTGTTCTCCTACACACACTTCCGTCACCTGCCCTAACTCATTTCCTAATAGGAGATATAATATTGTATCCTCCCTAGTTGGTACATCTATATATTGATTTAGAAAACTTTCCTGAACATATTTTACAAACTCTAACCCATCCAGACCTTTAACAGAATGGGAGTCCCAATCAATGTGTGGAAGATTAAAATCCCCTACAATCACAACTTTCTGTCTTCTGCAGTTGTCTATTATTTTTCTGCAGATTTGCTCCTCCAATTCTCGCTACTATTGGGTGGTATATAATACAACCCTATTGATATGGTCATACCTTTCCTGTTTCTCAAATCCACCCATATGGACTCAGTAGACAAGCCCTCTTATCTGTTCTGTTGAGGCACAACTGTAATATTTTCCCTGACTAGCAAAGCCACACCCCACCCTTCATCCCTCTGCCTCTATCACGCCTGAAACATCAGAACCCTGGAACACTGAGCTGCCAGTCCTGTCCCTCCTGTAGCCAAGTTTCAGTAATGGCTATGATGTCATAATTCCATGTGTCAATCCAAGCCCTCAGCTCCTGCCTTTCCCACAATGCTCCTCGCATTGAAATATACACACCTCAGAAGATTATTACCACCACACACAACCTTAATATTTGTGATTTTGCATGAACTACTAACATAATTTATTTTTACCCCCGTTCTGCTATCTTACTCTGGCACTCTGGTTCCCACCCCCTGAAAATCTAGTTGTAATTTCCCTCCCCAGTAACACTAGCAAACCTCCCTACAAGTATCTTGGACCCTTGTAGTTCAGGTGTAACCCGTTTCTCTAGTACAGGTTCCACCTGCCCCAGAAGAGGTCCCATGATCTAGAAATCAGAAACCCTGCCCCCTAAACCAGTTTCTCAGCCACGTGTTCATCTGCCAGAGCATCCTTCTCTTACCCTCACTGGCACGTTCACAGGCAGCAATCCGGAGATTACTACCCTCGAGGTCCTGTTTTCGTACCAAGCTCTCTGTACTCACTCTACAGGACCTCTGAGAGTAGGGGAGATTCAAACAAGAGGACATGAGTTGAGAGTTAAGGGGCAAAAGTTTAGGGGTAACACGAGGGGTATCTTCTTTACTGAGAGAGTGGTAGCTGTGTGGAACGAGCTTCCAGTAGAAGTGGTAGAAGCAGGTTCGATTTTGTCATTTAAGAAAAAATGGATAGGTATATAGACAGGAAAGGAATGGAGGGTTATGGGCTGAGTGCAGTTCGGTGGGACGAGGTGAGAGTAAGCGTTCGGCATGGACTAGAAGGGCCAAGATGGCCTGTTTCCATGATGTTATTGTTATATGGTTATATATATGGTTATAAGAGTCGGCAAACAGTTGAAAAATTGAATAAGGGAGAGAAAGAAGGGAAGGAGAGAGGACGTGCGAAGGATTCAGACGACAAGATGAAGACGGGCGAGAAGGACCAAGAGTGAGAAACTGAGAGAGTCTGTTAACACAGGCTTGTTCTGATTGGTTTCATACTCTTTTATCTTGAGTAAGTGACAAATGAGGTGCGAGAGACACGTCTCCTGTCTCCCATTTAGTCCCTGCTGGTGCTGACGCGAAGGTGTTACCTTCTCTCGAGTTACAATTTCATAAATTGATTGTAATGCAGACACCATGTCTCCCCTGTGTTGGTTGCTGATCCTAACGGCTGCTCTCCCTGGTGAGTCTCTGCCTAATCGGTTGGCGCGTGTCTTCCATGTTCATTGCGATCCGGCCCCGCTCACACTCTCTGGGATTTGTTACAGGTACGAGTGCGGCAATCTCGGTGACTCAGGATCAGAGGGAATTAATGATCGAGGAAGGTCAAACTGCGTCGCTGAGCTGCAGCTACTCGGAAACGGGAAGAACCTATCTGTGGTATGCTCAACATTCTGGAAAATCTCCGAAACTACTGTTGATAATATACAGCTCTGGAAACACGAAACTGTCTGAAGGCGTTTCGGTCAGGGTTTCAGGTTCTCTAAACAAAACCGGCCAGCGGTTTCATATGAGTATCTCCAAGATTGTTATGCCGGATTCCGCCCTGTATCTTTACGCCGTGGAGTCCACAGTGTTCCAGGTGACGGCGGATCAGGACAAAAACTCACCCTGAGTGTAGCGGGCGCTCGCTGCAGAGGGCGCCCTGAGCCCCACCCACAACATTTAATAGGGTCTGTTCATGAAACCCTGTCAAAATGTACGCTCCCTGGAGTGGCGCTACTGAAGTCTGCAGCGCCGAGGAGCAAGTGATTCAACACCCTCACTAACCCGCTCCAACCACTGCCGAGCGAAGACGTCCCCATTTCCGTCTTTCCTCAGTAGCGTGTCCCTTACTTCTAGAGTCGGAGGGGAGGAAGGCGGGACATTCATATCATGTATGGACAGCGTTTTGAGAAAGAGGGATACTGCTGGGAAGATGGGGTGAGATTATGAGGATGGATGGCGGGATAGAGAGAGCGAGAAGAGACCGGGAAACAGACAGCGAGACAGCAAGAGAAATACGGTAGATGAGAGCGAGGGCGGGAAGCGGAAACACAGCGGAAAGAGAGTGGAAGCAACTGAAATTGAGTGTGGGGCGACAGAGAGAGCACGAGAAATGGAAAAGACGAATGTGGAAAGAGAGGATAAAAGAGGATGAAGGAAATAGCAAGGGGGAGGGGTGAAAGTGTGCAAAGTAGTGAGCGATGGAATGGAAGAAAGAAACAAGGAAATAATAAATAGCTGGAGGGAAAGGACCGAGATAGTGAGCAGGAATGGTAGGGAAAAAGGATTAAAAGCGGGAGGAAATGAACGACATGACGAGGAGGAAATGAGAAAGGGCTGGATAGCGATGGAGAGTTTAGTAGAATAAGAAACGGAGGTGGTTAAATCTCGTGCAAGTAGAAAAGGAAGGAAGAGTTAGGGTGACGAACATGGCGACCGAGCGTAGAGTCTGAATAAATGCGGCAGTGACAGGGAGCGATGCTGTTTGAAAGAGGGAGAGAGGTAGACGACGAAAAAAGGGAGAGCGAGTGAGTGAGATTGCAGATGAGTGGAAGTAGGAGAGACAACGCGAGGTGCAGTACTGAGAGAAAATGTGTTATAAAGACAAACATAAACAGGCAGACAAAATACAGCAATACTAACTCTGACTGGGAACCGGAGCTTTTGTTCACACTGAATCGATTGACTGAGCAACGGCCCCAGTATTACACATCCTGAGAGGGGTAGCAGGACGGATCATATTCTGCAATATCGGTGAACGTAATTAGCCATTTGGAAGTAAGCTGTCTTTCGATCGAGCGGGGAGCCAGGCACCGTGTCTTCCCTCCGTTGTTTGGATTATATTAGTTGTCCTTTTCTTGAAGGAGCGAGTGAGCAAGATTCAGAGACTCAGCGGTCGCCTGAATTAACGTTCGAGGAAGGACAGACCGCAGGACTGATCTGTAATTACAATGGCGTCGGTGCATTTTGATTGGTACATTTGTCATCTTGGGGAAACTCCAAACTACTTGCTGACGTTATATACCTCCGGATCGATGAAGTTGTCTGCAGAATCTCCAGTGAGATTTACCGCTGCTTTGTAGAGAGGCAGCAAGATGGCTTATTTGAAAATCTCTGGAGCTCTTGTGTCAGACTCCGCCGTGCTGTGGGGAACAATCCATGGCAAGGAGACTATGGCTTCCGATAAAATATGTCGTGGTGTGATGCAGTGAGCGGTCGCTAGAGGACGTGTATTGCTAGAAAACTGGAAGTGCTGACTATTTTAAGAAAGGGAGGGGATTTCCGTGGTGTGCTGCGGGGTGTCCACGACAGTCTGCATTGGGGTCTCTGGGAGCTCAACAAGGGGAGCAGACTGCCGCCTCTCTCTGCACCCATGAATGTGTGTCTAGGCACAAATGAAATACCATCTATAAGTTTGCTTGTGACAAAACTACTGTTGGTAGAATTTCATATAGTGGAGAAAGGGCGTCCACGAGAGAGAGAGAGAGATCACTGTTGAGCTGTCTCACAGCTACAAACTTGGACTCAACGATAGTAAGTCCATAGAACTGATTGTGAACTTCAAGATTGGTAACAGGAGTAACGCACAGCAGTGTTCATAGAGGGATTAGAAGTGGAAAATCAGCAATTTCAAGTTATTAGATGTCAATATCCTGTGCCCAGAATATCGATACTGCTACAAAGAATGCACGACGACGGCTGTATTTCAATAGTAGTTTGAGGATATTTGGTATGCCCCCTAAGATACTCGCAAATTTCTACAAATCTATCGCAGAGAGCATTTTATCTGGCAGCATCACTGTCAGTTGAAAGACCATAAGGCCATAAGACATAGGTGAGGTATTAGGCCATTAAACCCGTCGAATCTGCTCGGCCATTCCATAATGGCTGATTCCAGATCCCACTCAACCCCATACAGCTTCCTTCTCACCATATCCTTTGATGCCCTGACCGATCACGAAATGGCCAACTTCCGTCTTATGGACTTGGCCTCCACCACAGTCCATGGCAGAGCATGCCAAAGATTCACTTCTTTCTGCCAAATAAATTCCCTCTTACCCCCTATAGTTCTGGATGCTCCTTACAATAGGAATCATCCTCTCTATATCCAGATTACCAACTCCTTTTAACATTCGGTTGGTTTTAATGAGATCTCTCCGCATTCCTTTAAAGTCCTGTGAGTACAGACCCAAAGCTGTCAAACGCTCCTCATATGTCAACACCTTCATTCCCAGAATCATTCCCGTAAAACCGTCCCCGCACTCCATCCAATGACAGCACATACTTTCCGAGATATGGAGCCCAAAATTGTTGACCATACACGAGGTGCGGCCTGATCAGGGTCTTATAAATGCTTAGAATTATCTCCTTGCTTTTATATTCTATTAACTTTGAAAAAAAAAGTCAACATTGCATTTATCTTCTTTACCTCCGGCTCGACCTGTATATTAACTTTCGGGGAGTCTTTTACGAGGACTCCTAAGTCCCTCTGCACCCCTGCTGATTGAAACGTCTCCCCATTTAGATAATGGTTTGTACTGTTGTTCATGTTATCAATATGAATTATCATACATTTCCTAACACTGTATTCCATCTGCTACTGTTTACCCGTTCTTCCAATTTTTCTGTCCTGCTGCAATCGCACAGCTTCCTCAGCACTTCTACTCCTCGACCTATCTTCGTATCTTCCTCAAACCTTGCCACAAAACCATCAATTCCATTATCTAAATCACTGACAAACAATGTGAAAAGTGGTGGTACCAATACTGACTCGGAGTAACACTACAAGTCACCCGCAGCCAATCAGAAAAGGCCTCTTTTATTCCCACTCGCTGCGTCCTTCCTGTCAGCCTAAGAAGGTGTGTCAGTACCTTTCCTGTAATGTCATAGGCTTTTATATCGTTAAGCAGTCATGTGTGGCACCTTATCCAACGTCTTCTGAAAATCCAAGTAAATAACATCCGCCGCCTCCCCTTTATCCGGCCTGCTTGTTACTTCCTCGAAGAACTCTAACAGAATTGTTAGACAAGATTTCCCTTCACAGAAACCATGCTGATATTGACTTATTTTATCATTAGTCTCCAAGTACCCCGAAACCTCATTCTTAATAAAAGACAACGACTGATTCCCAAAACTGAGGTTAGGCTAACTAGCCAATTATTTCTTTTGTTTTGCCTTCCTCCCTTCTTAAACAGTGGTGATATTTGCATTCTTCCGGTGATTCTAGAAAGACCATGACCAATGTATCCGTTATCTCTTCGGAGACCTCTCTCAGGAATCTGGTACGTAGTCTATATGGTCCTGGTGACATATCCACATGAAGGGCACTTTCCCCTTTGTAATAACAATGGCAGTCACGCCTGTTCATCCTTCCCCTTTTTATAGATTTTTTTTGACTTTCCTTGAACTATAGAAGCTTCCCAATCATTCATCTTTCTAGTTATTTTTGCCACCTTATATGCCCATTTCCTGTCTACTATGCAGTCCTTAACTTGCTTTGTCAGCCAAGCTTGCCCGCCCTTGGCATTTGAGAACTTCATCCCCGTGGGTACACATCTATATTGTGCTTTGTGAACTATTCCCAGAAACTTTAGCCATCTCTGTTCTGCCGTCATCGCCGGCAGTATCCTCCTATAATCTTAAAGGAACCTCCTACAAGGGTCCCTAGTAAGACCTGGGTTATTACACAACGTCCAATCTAAGATAGGCTTTCCCCGAGTAGGTTCAAGCACAAGCTGCTTTAAAAAGCCGTCTTGTACAGATTCAACAAATTGCCTCTCGTACGATCCGATATTAACCTAATTTTCTCAATCCCCTTGCATAATGAAGTCCGTCATTATAATTGTTCATTATCTTTATTATATATATTTTCGATCTCCCTCTGCAATCTCAACTCTACATCTTGGCTACTATTTCGATACCAATATCTGATGTCCATAATGTTTTGGTTACCCATGCATATTCCATATCCGACACCTAGAGCACTCACCCCTCTATTCTGTCAGGATTTCAGTAAGATATAAGGAATGGGCTTAGCTACTTAACTTGCCTCCGCCTGTAGTTGCCGAAGCCCTCTTGATCCAAAGCATTACTACTCTGCCCCAGACTACTCCGACGACGAACGCTCCTACGATAACTGATCCGATCGGCGGTACCCTTCTTTTACAGAGACTAGGATTTTATTCTCTTTGCCTGAACTGTTGCGTCTGTGCAGTACTCCAATCAAGGATCGTATCGGAGCTACTGAAATGGAATGATATAAGCTGTGTGGAATTGTTGGCTTAGTAAGCTTCATCACGGGCATTTGGCACCGTCGTATCCAGGACATCTTCAAGGAGTAATACCTCAGAAAGGTGGTATTAATCATTAAAGATCCCCATGAGCTGTGTGCATTCCTGCCATCTTGATGGAGGTAGAGGAACCTGACAAGGCAGCCACTCCACGATTCAGGAACAGTTTCTTCCCCTCTGCAATCCTATTTCTGAATTTATAGTACCTCACTGCTGCTGTACTTTTATTTTTATAGTAATTATTTAATGTAACTATTAACACAACACTGCTCCAAATAGTGCTATATGAGGTCATTCTTAGCCGTTCGGCCCTATAATGAGTCAAACAATAAATGCGGAAGTGATGACCCCCTTCTGTTGGGCTGTTTGTGGTCTTTAGTTCATCGTTTCTACTTCTCTCCTAATATTAATTTCTGTGCACTTGCCACTGTCACACGGTAATTTCCTCTGGGTTCAATAACGTATCTATCTATCTATATACATATATATTTATTGTAATTCACAATTTTATCTCTCTCGTACAAATTACAATTTATTGCTGCTGCAAAGACAACAAATTTCACGACACATGCCAGTGATAGTAAACCTGGTTCTGAATTCTGTGAGAAGTTGTCTATGAGCCTGGAGACACATACTCTCAGGTTACTTTGATCGTCTGTCAAAATGGAAGGTGAGAAGAGTGAACTACGGCTAGGTAACGATTGGTTATGCTAGCTTCTTCAGCGAAACACCAAAACGTGTGAACAGAGTCCATGAGGGGAACCGTTGGTTCTCGCGATTTTCTGAGCTGTGCCGAAGCTCTGTAGTTTCTCCTGGTCACACGCAGAGCCGTTCCCGTACCAAGCCGCAATGCATCAAAATATGATGCTCTCTGTGATGTGTAGATAAAAACTGGTGAAGCTAGAAGAGGATATGCCGATTTTTGTTAGACTATTGATGACGTTCAGTCCAAGGACCTTGAAGTTCTGACGATTCTCGATTCCAGCACCCTGCATGTAGACAGTGTTAGCGCGTGGCCAAGTGGTTAAGGTCTAGTGATCTAGTCTAGTGATTTGAAGGTCGCTAGGTCGAGCCTTGACTGAGACTGCATGTGTGTCCTTGAGCAAGGGATTTAAACACACATTGCTTGGCGACGACACCGGTGCCAAGCTGCGTGGGTCCTTGGACAACATCGGTGGCGTGGAGAGGGTGTCTTGCATCTTGGGCAACTGCCGGTCTTCCATAAAAATCCTTGCCGAGGCTTGCGCCCTGAAAACTTTCCAAGGCGCAAATCCATGGTCTACCGAGACTAATGGAGGCCTGCAGAATATGTAGACAGCAGTACTTTTCACTGCATCTGGTCAATGAATTCTGGTCATTTCAGGTCAATGCATGCAGCTGGGAGTATTCTTCGCTGCTTCTTTGTATTGGTGACATTTAGGAAAATATTATCTTAATTACACCAAGGCACAAGGCTCTCTATCTCCCGTCTGTACTCTGACACATTGATATTCGCTATTAGGCCCAATATCGTGTTTTCATCGGCAAACCTGCAAATGGAGTCCGAGAGAATCTGGCCACGCAGGCATGGGTATATAGGAGAGTAACGTAGATGAATGATTATTGAAATTTGTACACACCGTTGTTGGGAATAATCGAGTCAGAGGTGTTACTGCCGATCCCAACAGATCGCGTTCTGCTGGTCAGGAAGTCGAAGATCCATTTACAGTGGGACGCATTGACTTCCAGGGTTCGGGGTTTGGTTTTGAGTTTGCTTTGAATTAGAGCTTAGAAGATAGAGCTGGTCAGTAAACAAAATTTTAAGTCATGTATCCTTCCTATTCAGATGCTCCAGGGATGAACGTAAAGCTATCTTTGTTTTAAATTGACGGCCCTTTATCCTGAGGCTATGCTATCCTGTCCTAGCATCCCCCTCCCATATGGAAAACATCCCTTCCATATCTACTCTCTAAGCCTTTCAACATTTGAAACTTTTCAATGAGATCCTTCCTTATTCTTCTAAATTCCAGTGTGTGCAGATCTAGAACTGTCAAAGTTCCTCGGATGATAACTCTTCCATTCCCCGAATAATCCTTGTGAACCTCCTCTGAATTCTCTCCAATGGCAGCATATTATGCTTAGATGAGGAGCCCAAAGCTGTTCACAATACTCAAAGTGAGACCTCACAAGTGTCCTATAAATCCTCAGGATTGCATCCTTACTCTTGTATTCTGGACCTCTTGAACTGAATGCTAATGCTGCAGTTGCCTTCTTACCGCCGATTCTACCTGCAAGTTAATATTATGGGTGTTCTACACAAGAATTCCCAAGTCCCTTTGCATCCGTGCATCTCAGAGTTTTGGATTTTCTCCCGGTTTCGGAAATAGTCTGCACATTTATTTCTTCTACCAAAGTGATGACCATGCGTTATCCAACTTTGTATTTCATTTGCCGCTCTCTTTTCCATTCTTCTAATCTGCCTAAGTGCTTCTGCAGCCTACCCGTTTCCTCAACACTACCTGCACCTCCACCAATCTTCGCATCATCCGTCAACCTGGCAACGAAGCCATTCATTCCATCTTCTAAATCATTGATATTTATCATAAAGTGAAACTGCCCAAAACCGACCCCTGCGGAACACCACCGGTCACTGGCAGCTAATCAGACAAAAGATCTTTTATTCCCACTCGCCGAATCCTACCAATCAGGCAATGATCTAACCATGCCAGTAATAAGAAGTGTTCTTACCTTGGTAAGCAGCCTCCTGTGTGGCACCTTGTCAAAGCCGTTCTTCAAATCTAAATATACAACATCCGTTACATGTTTTTTAAAAATCTATTTTTCTTGTAATCTCACCATAAAATTCCATCGGGTTTGGCAGGTAAGATTTTCCCTTAAGGAAACCATGCCGTTATCGCCCTATCTTGTCCTGTGTCACCCAGTACCCCATAAACCTATCCTTAATGATTGACTTCAAACACAGAGGTCAAGCTAACTGGTCTATAATTTCTTTTTTACCTTCGTCCTTCCTTAAAGAGTGGAGGGGCATTTGCAATTTTCTAGTCCTCTGCCACCATGCCAGCGTCTAATGATTTTTGAAGGATCATGACTAATGCTTCCGCAATCCCTACCGCTACCTCTTACAGAAACCTAGTGTGCAGTTCGTCTGGTCTGGATGACTGATTACCCTTAGATCCTTCGGCATTTTGAGCAGCTTCTCCTTTGTAATTGCACTTGTAGTCACTTCTCTTCCCTCGCGCACTTTAACAGTTGGCACATGCTGGTGTATTCCACAGTGAAGACTGATGCAAAATATTCGCTCACTTCAAAGGAAAACGTGTAAAAGTGGCTCAGAACAAAAGAGAAATGAAAAAAAGAGGGGAAAAGAGAAAAGAGAGAAGAGTCGGCAAACAGTTGAGAAATTGATAAAGGGAGGGAAAGAAGCGAAGGAGAGAGGATGTGCGAAGGATTCAGACGACAAGACGAAGACGGGCGAGAAGGACCAACAGTGAGAAACTGAAAGAGTCTGTTAACACAGGCTTGTTCTGATTGGTCTCATAATCCTTTATCTGGAGTAAGTGACAAATAAGGTGCGAGAGACACGCCTCCTGTCTTCCATTTAGTCCCTGCTGGTCCTGTCGTGAAGTTATTACCTTCTTTCGAGTTACAATTTCATAAATTGATTGTAATGCAGACACCATGTCTCCCCTGTGTTGGTTGCTGATCCTAACGGCTGCTCTCCCTGGTGAGTCTCTGCCTGATCGGTTGGCGCGTGTCTTCCATGTTCAATGCGATCTGGCCCCGCTCACACTCTCTGGGATTTGTTACAGGTACGAGTGGGGCAATCTCGGTGACTCAGGACCAGAGGAAATTAATGATCGAAGAAGGTCAAACTGCGTCGCTGAGCTGCAGCTACTCGGAAACGGGCAGAGCCTATCTGTGGTATGCTCAACATTCTGGAAAATCTCCGAAACTACTGTTGACAATATACAGCTCTGGAAACACGAAACTGTCTGAAGGCGTTTCGGTCAGGGTTTCAGGTTCTCTAAACAAAACCGGCCAGCGGTTTCATATGAGTATCTCCAAGACTGTTATGCCGGATTCCGCCCAGTATCTTTGCGCCGTGGAGCCCACAGTGTTCCAGCGTGACGGCGGATCAGGGCAAAAACTCACCTTGAGTGTAGCGGGCGCTCGCTGCAGAGGACGCCCTGAGCCCCACCCACAACATTAAACAAGGTCCGTCAATGGGACCCTGTCAACAATGTTCCCTCCCTGCAGTGGTGCTACTGAAGTCTGCAGCGCCGAGGAGCAAGTGATTCAATACCCTCACTCAGCCGCTCCGACCACCACCTCTGTCCTCAGTGGCGTGTTCTTTACTTTTGGACTCGGCGGGGAGTACGGTGAGACATGTATATTCTGTGTCGATAGCGTTTTGAGGAAGAGATGATGGGGTGAGATTGTGATGATGTATGGCGGGATAGAGAGAGACTGACAGTGAGATAGAGAAAGGAATGTTGGTCAAATGAGCAATATGCTGGATGAGAGAGAGGGAGGGAAGAGGAAACGCAGCGGAAAAAGAGTGCGAGCAACTGAAAGTTAGTGAGGGGGCCCAGAGAGTACACGAGAAATGGAAAAGGAAATCTGGAAAGAGAGGACAAAAGAGGGTTAAGGAAATAGCAAGGGAGAGGGATGAATGCGTGAAAAGCAGTGAGCGATGTAAGAGGAAGAAAGAAAAAGAGAAATAATGAATAGATGTATGGAAAGGAACGAGATAGAGAGCAGGAATGGGAGAGAAAAAGGATTAAAATCGAGAGTGAATGAACGACATGACGAGGAAAGGAGAAAGGGCAGGACAGCGATGAGGAGTTTAGTAGAATAAGAAACGGAGGTGATCAAATGTCGTGCAAGTAGAAAAGGAATCAAGAGTTAGGGTGACGAACTGAGGAGATATCTAAATAAAGGCGGGTGAGACAAGGAGCGATACTGTGTGTGTGCTTGTTTGAAAGATAGAGATAGAGGCAGACGACGAGAAAGGGAGAGGCAGATGGTTGCTTGAGAGCGAGTGAGTGAAATAGCAGATGAGTGGAAGTAGGAGAGACAACGCGAGGTGCGGCATTGAGAGATAATAGGTTATAAAGACAAACAGAAAAAGGCAGACAAAATGCAGCAATACTAACTCTGACTGGGAACCGGAGCTTTTGTTCACACTGAATCGATTGACTGAGCAACGGCCCCAGTATTACACATCCTGAGAGGGGTAGCAGGACGGATCATATTCTGCAATATCGGTGAACGTAATTAGCCATTTGGAAGTAAGCTGCCTTTCGATCGAGCGGGGAGCCAGGCACCGTGTCTTCCCTCCGTTGTTTGGATTATATTGGTTGTCCTTTTCTTGAAGGAGCGAGTGGGCAAGATTCAGAGACTCAGCGGTCGCCTGAATTAACGTTCGAGGAAGGACAGACCGCAGGACTGATCTGTAATTACAATGGCGTCGGTGCATTTTGATTGGTACATTTGTCATCTTGGGGAAACTCCAAACTACTTGCTGACGTTATATACCTCCGGATCGATGAAGTTGTCTGCAGAATCTCCAGTGAGATTTACCGCTGCTTTGTAGAGAGGCAGCAAGATGGCTTATTTGAAAATCTCCGGAGCTCTTGTGTCAGACTCCGCCGTCCTGTGGGGAACAATCCATGGCAAGGAGACTATGGCTTCCGATAAAATATGTCGTGGTGTGATGCAGTGAGCGGTCGCTAGAGGACGTGTTTTGCTAGAAAACTGGAAGTGGCTCACCAAAATATATACGAGGGTCATGTGTTGGACTTCCGAGGACGAAACTCAGTAGCAAAAGTCATCGGTCACGATGCCAGGTTGCTTGGACAGAAAATGGGCACTGGTTCCATTGAAATATCTCAGGTTGCGCCTGATTCTGCTGTGTATTTTTGTACGGGTGAGCACTCATTAATGCAGAGCGACTTCGGATCGGGCGAAAAGCTCACCCTGCTGATCGTGGGCGCCCTCGCCTCACCATTTCCTATTGAACATCGAGCACGTTCCCAATCAGGCGACAACACCGCCGCCTTGTTCAGTGGCTACTGGAAGTAGCAGGGGCAGAAGAACAAGAATTACAACACACACGGAGCCTCTAACATCAGTTTCCTACAAGGACTGGAGATAAACCTATTCCTACGCAAAACTTTGCGAATAAGAAATAACTGCAACAATCTGAGCAAAAGTGGAAATAGATAGGAACAGGTATCTGGCGGGGTAAAGAAGGTGGTAAAATTGATTGAGAATGTTAGAGAGGGAGTAAGTGTATGAAAGAGCGATACGTGGAGAACAATGAGAAAGCGAGAACGATGATGGTTGAAAAAGCAGTATGTAGAGCGAGAGGGATGGGTAGAACGCGGGAGAATAAGGATAAAATTAAATGTTTACGTTGTAAGGAACCATACAAATGCCTTATAACTGTTGTCAGTGAGCCTGGTGGTGCGTGATTTCAGGGTTTGTATTAGCTGCCGATATCAAAGAGTCAGAAGAGAGAATGGCTGGAATGGGTGAAGTCTTTAATTATGCTGACTATTTTAAGATGGGGAGGGGAGTACCGTGGTGTACTGTGCGGTGTCCTCGACAGTTTGCATTGGGGTCTCTGTGAGCCCAACAGGGGGGCCCGACTGTCGCCTCTGTCTACACCAGGGGTGGGCAAACCTTTTGACTTGTGGGCCACAAAGGGTTCTACAATCTGACAGAGGGGCCGGACCAGGAGCAGATGGACGGAGTGGTTTGGTAATACACCTCATAAGAGAAAATAAAATATCATGGGATATATAGAAAACATGTGCTTTAATTTCAATTGAAAATGAACAAATGCATTACAACAAAATATCTGTCTTTGAAGTCTCATGGTATTTAGCTATTTATTGAAATGACTTTTAAAACACTGAAAATTAAATAAATAAAATACAGCTTTTTTAAATAGTAACAGTTATTATTTTAAAGCACTGAAAATTCTGTTATTCTTCAAGATATTATCATCATCACTCTCCTCCTGACTGTCTTTATTTCAATAACGGTAGGAAATGCAGGTCTACTTGTCTTGCTCCTTCTTATTCAATTGTCCCCTGTGCCAAAACTCAACAACGACCAGCACAAGGAGAGAACAGTGACAGCGTGCCAGTATGCGGGGCGCGTTATTTGATCTGGAGCGCATTTTTTATTTTGAGAACGTACGTGCACCTGCGCACTACTCATGTCCATCACTTAACAGAAATGACATGTAACATGTAAGGCTTATTGAAAAAATATTTTCAAATGCATTTTTTACATAACACAACGAAGAAACTTATTTTTAATTTCAGTGGGAACAGTGTTGTTGGTCTCCCTTTTTAGCCAGCGCATCAAAGTCTGGATTTAGTTTTGTTGTGGCGATTCTCAGGATGGATCTGAGGTGTTGGTCAGTTAACTTGGATCTGTGGCTGGCTTTGTTGATGTTCATGACGCTGAACGCCTGTTCACACAAATAGGTCGAGCCGAACAAAGAGTAAAGCGCAAATGTGGAGTAATACGCTGCACCTCAACAAAGGTCAATGTATATAGAGTGCGTCATCTATTGGGAAAACGCCAGAATTGCGAGGAAAAAACGTTAACAATGTTTATTAATATAATTTCATCAAGTTCTGCGGGCCGAATTAAAAAGCTTAACGGGCCGCATATGGCCCCCGGGCCGTAGTTTGCCCATGCCCGGTCTACACCCATGACTGTGTGGCTAGGCACAAATGAAATATGTTTGCTGACGATTCAACTATTGTTGGGAGAATTTCATATAGTGACGAAAGGGCGTCCAAGAGAGAGATATATCAGCTTGTGGAGCTGTCTCACAGCTACAAACTTGGACTCAATTTGTAGAAATGATAGATTTCTAGAAATCTATCGCAGAGAACATTCTAACTGGCGGCATCACTGTCAGGTATAAGACCATAAGGCCATAAGACACAGGAGCAGTATTAGGCCATTCAACCCGTCGAATCTGCTTGGCCATTCCATAATAGCTGATTCCAGATTCCATTCAACCCCATTCAGCTTCCTTCTCGCCATATCTTTTGATGCCCTGACCAATCACTAATGAACAACTTCCGCCTTCAATATACTCATGGACTTGGCCTCCACCACAGTCCATGGAAGAACATTCCACAGATTCACTTCTCTCTGCTAAATAAATCCCCTCATACCTCTGTTCTGAATGGTTACCCTACAATTCTGAGGCTGTGCCCCGTAGTTCTGGATACTCCTTACCATAGGAAGCATCTTCTCTATATCCAGCCTGTCTACTCCTTTTAGCATTCAGTTGGGTTAAATGAGATCTCTCCGCATTCCTTTAAATTCCTGCGAGTACAGACCCAAAGCTGTCAACCGCTCCTCATATGTCAACCCCTTCATTCCCAGAATCATCCCCGTAAAACCGCCCAGCACTCCATCCAATGAGAGCAGATACTTTCTGAGATATGGAGTCCAGAACTTGACAATATACTAGGTGCGGCCTGATTAGGGTCTTATAAATGCTTAGAGTTATCTCCTTGTTTTTATATTCTATAAACCTTGAAATAAATGCCAACCATTCCATTTGCCTTCTTTACCTCAGACTCGACCTGTATATTAACTTTCAGGGAGTCTTGAACGAGGACTCCTAAGTCGCTTCGCACCCCTGCTGATTGAAACTTCTCTCCATTTAGATAATGGTTTGCACTGCTGTTCGTTTTGCCAAAATGAATTATACATTTCCTAACACTGTATTCCATCTGCTACTTTTTGTCCATTCTTCCAATTTGTCTGTCCTGCTGCAATCGCACAGCTTCCTCAGCACTTCTACTCCTCGACCTATCTTCGTATCATCCTCAAACTTTGCCACAAAGCCATCAATTGCATTATCTAAATCACTGACAAACAATGTGAAAAGTAGCGGTCCCAATACTGACTCGGAGGAACAACACAAGTCACCCGCAGCCAATCAGAAAAGGTCCATTTTATTCCCACTCGCTGCGTCCTGCCTGTCAGCCTAAGAAGGTGTGTCTGTACCTTTCCTGTAATGTCATAGGCGTTTATCTCGTTAAGCAGTCATGTGTAGCAACTAATCCAACGTCTTCTGAAAATCCAAGTAAATAACATCCGCCGCCTCTCCTTTATCCACCCTGCTTGTTACCTCCTCGAAGAACTCTAACAAAATTTTTAGACAAAATTTCCTTTTACAGAAACCTTGCTGATATTGACTTATTTTATCATTAGTCTCCAAGCACCCCGAAACCTCATCCTTAATAAATGACACCAACAGATTCCCGCCACTGAGCTTAGGCTAGCTAACCAATTACTTCTTTTCTTTTGACTTTCTCCGTTCTTAAACAGTGGTGAAATTTACATTCTTCTGGTGATTATTGAAAGATCATACCCAATGTATCCGTTATCTCTTCAGCGACGTCTCGGAGGAATCTGGATTGTAGTCTATCTGGTCCAGGAGACTTATACATCTTAAGGGCACTTTCCCCTTTGTAATAACAATGGCAGTCACGCCTGTTCATCCTTCCTCTTTTTATAGCCTTTTTGGTCTTTCTTTGGACTATAAATTCTTCCTAATCATTCAACTTCCTACTCATTTTTGCTACCTTATAATCCCTTTCCTTGGCTTTTATGCAGTCCTTAACTTCCTTTGTCAGCCAAGGTTGCCCCGCCTTTGCCATTTGAGAACTTCCCCTGTGAAGACATATCTATACAGTGCCTTGTGAACTATTCCCAAAAACTTTAGCCATCTCTGCTCTGCCGTCATCGCCGGCAGTATCCTTCTGTAATCGTAAATGAGCCTCCTCCAAGGGTCCCTAATAAGATCTGGGTTATTACATAACGCCCAATCGAAGATAGCCTTTCCCCGAATAGGTTCAAGCACAAGCAACTTTAAAAACCATCTTGTAGATATTCAACAAATTCCCACTCTTACGATCCGACATCAACCTAATTTTCCCAATCCCCTTGTATATTGAAGTCCGCCATTATAATTGTGTCATTATCATTATTATATGTATTTTACATCTCCCTCTGCAATCTCAGCTCTACATCTTGGTTACATTTTTGAGGCCAATATCTGATGTCCATAAAGCTTTTGTTACTCATTCAAATTCCACATCTGACATCCAGAACAGGCACCCCCTATTCTCTTAAGATTTCAGTAAGAAATAAGGAATGGACTTAGCTACTTAACTTGCCTCTGCCTGTAGTCGCCGAAGCCCTCTTGATCCAAAGCATTACTACTCTGCCCCAGACTATTCCGACGACGAACGCTCCTATTATAACTGATCCACTAGGCGGAACCCTTCTTTTATAGAGTCTGTGATTTTATTCTCTTTGCCTGACCTATTGCGTCTGTGGAGTACTCCAGTCAAGGATGGTATCAGGGCTCCTGCAAAGGAACGAAATAATCTGTATGGAATTGCAGACTTAGTAAGCTTCACCACGGCTACTTGCTACCGTCGTATCCAGGACATCGTGAAGAGGTGATACCTCAGAAAGGCGGTATCAATCATTAAAGATCTCCATGACCTGTGTCCATTCCTGCCATCTTGATGGAGGTACAGGAGACTGACAAGGAGGACACTCAACGATTTCTTCCCATCTGCAATCCGATTTCTGAATTAACACTAATTTATACTAATTTCTGAATTTATACTAATTATTTAATGCAACTATTACACAACGCTGTTCCAAATAGTGCTATACGAGGTCATTCTTAACATCAGCCATTCGGCTCTATTATGAGTCAACCTATAAACGCGGGAGTGATGACCCCCTCCTTCCTGTTGGACTGTTTGTGGTCTTTTGTTTATCGTTTCTATTTGCTGCTAATATTAACTTCTGTGCACTTCCCACTGTGACATGGTCATTTCCTTTGAGTTCAAGAAAGTATCTGTCTACCAATCTATCCATCTATCTATATACATATATATGTATTGTAATTCACAACTTAATTTCCCTGTTACAGATTGCAATTTATTGCTGCCGTAAAGACAACAAATTTCGCGACATATGCCGGTGATAGTAAACCTGATTCTGAAGTCAGTGAGAAGCTGTCTATGAGCCTGGAGACACATACTTTCAGGGTACTTTTATCTTCTACTTTTACTTTTATCAAATTGGAAGTGGAGAATAGCGAACGTATGGCTAGGTGAGCTGTGGTTATGCTAGCTTCTTCAGCGAAACACCAAAAAGTGTGAACAGAGTCCATGAGGGGAAAGGTTGGGTTTCGTGATGCTCTGAGCTGTGCCGAATCTCTGTAGCTTCTTGTGGTCACACGCAGAGCCGTTCCCGTACCAAGCCGCAATGCATCTACGTTTGTAAATAGGATGCTTTATGTGATGTGTAGATAAAAATTGGCGAAACTCGAAGAGGATATAGCGATTTTTGTTAGAATATTAATGACATTCACTCCAAGGACCTTGAAGCTATGAAGTTTCGCGGTCCCAGCACCCTGTACGTAGACAGCAGAATTTTTCACTACAGTTGATCAATGATCTGCTCCTTTTTATTGCCGACATTCAGGAAAATATTATCTTCATTACACCAAGGCACAAGGCTCTTTATCTCCCGTCTGTACTCTGACACATTGATATTCGCTATTAGGCCCAATATCGTGTTTTCATCGGCAAACCTGCAAATGGAGTTCGAGAGAATCTAGCCACGCAGGCATGGGTATACAGGAGAGTAATATAGATGAAGGATGATTGCAATTCGTGGGCGCCGTTGGTGGGAATAATCGAGTCAGAGGTGCTACAACAAATCCCAGCTGACTGCGACCTGTTGGTCAGGAAGTCGAGGATCCATTTACGGTGGGAAGCATTGATTTCCAGGGTTTGGCGTTTGGTGCTGAGTTTGTTTTGAATTGTAGCATAGCAGATGGAGTTGAAGTCAGTAAACAAAAGTTTATGTTATGTGTCCTTCCTGTTCAGATGCTCCAGAGATGAACGTAGAGCCAAGATGATTACGTCCAACATGGACCACATTCAGCAGAAGGCGAATTACATGGGTCGAGGATTTTCGGGGGGCTGGTGTTAATGAATGCCATGGTAAGGCTCCCGTAACAGTTCTTTACATCCGGTCGAGATGGCGCCGTGCTACGTTCCCCTTCCAGGTCGTGGCTCAGATCTAGTTTTTCTTTTGGTTTCGTAGGGAAGGTTCTGGCGGCAAAATGGAGAGTTCTGGATCAGCTTAGGATCCAGCGAAATTGAATGCGGCTGGAGAGCCCAGGTTGGAGCTCTCCATGGAACTCCGAACTCCGCAGGAAGCCTGGAGTTCGCTTTCCCGCCTTTGACGAGCATTGGGGTTGATTCTGAAGGTCAAAGGCCGAGGTCCAGAAGTAGAGACCCGATGGAAGAAGCCCAGGGCAAGTCTCTGAGTCCAATGGGGAATTTGGAGGCCCGATGTCTTAGAGCCCACTGGAGATTCAAGCCTGCAGGTGGTCTGTTCTGGGGTTGGAGACCTCTCTGAATGTGAATAGGTGTGGGAGGGCGGCAAGGTTTATTTTGCTGCTGTTACCTGTAGACTGTAAAATATCTTAAGGAACACGTGCAAAAAGCTGAAGGAACTCAGCAAGTTCATCAACACCTTGAGAGATGTTCATCGACAGTTTACATCGGTCCATGGATTCTGCCTGATTTGATGCGTTCCTCCAGTATTTTGTGCGAGCTATTAAGGAAGGTCACGTTGAAGTTCTTCGGGAACGTGCTGGCAGATGTCTTCTTAAAGCAGGTTGCAGCAGAGATAATTAGAACTGTTTGCAACATAGTGAAGTGTGTTGAGGACCGCAACGCTACTAAAAACACCTCAGCGATAGCAAATCCAAAGCCATGTATGACGGCACGGGTGGCGGAGAAATCAGAATGCTGCCTTCAGATCGGCGGGGGAAGGGTGGTCACGACAGCTAGAGCTGCACTTTCCCGCGCCCTCGGGATTATTCACAGAGAAAATACAGCCATGTCTGCGACACCTGAGGCAGGAGGAGCATGTGCCAGGGCTTGTGTAACGGACTCCTATGCACTCCGCGTGTCAGGAACAGTGACGCTTGTCTTTATGATAGGCTGAATGTCTTCGCCAATCGATTTGATACACGGAACCAAGTGCCGGCGAGGAAAGCGCCAGCTGCCCCCGTGGAGCAGGCGCTCTGTCAGCCCGCAGCTGATGTGAGGGATACAGTCTTTGCTAACCCACGTAACGCTGCAGGGTCTGCTGACATCCCGGATCGGGTGCTGAGGGACAGCTCATCCCAGTTGACAGATGTTCATTGAGAGACTTTTTATAGATCGCATTAAATCGCAACGACCTGTTGAAGTGGACCATTTTCAAGTCCCATTACGCTCACATATGCCCATTGACGACGCCATAGCCTCCACATTCCACTCCTGACTGTCCCACCAAGAACCCGAAGCCTCATATGTCAGGATTCTGTTCATTGACTTCAGCTCGACGTTTAATAGGATCATCCCTCAGGAGCTGGTGGGTAATTTGCCTTCGATGGGTTTCAGCACCTCTCTCTGAAACTGGATCCGGGACTTCCTGACAGAAAGGCTACAGACAGTCCGTGTTGGCAGAATCACCCCCCAGCTGCATCACGCTGATCACCGGCGCTGTCCAGGGTTCCCTCGGCAGCCCGCTTCTATTCACCCTGCGGACGCATGGCTGCACTGCTAGATCCACTTCGAACAGAATCATGAACTTTGGTAATGATAACACAGTGGTCAGCGTCGTCAACGACGAGGAAAATTCAGCGTACAAAGAGCAGATAAAGCGATTGGTTGAAATGTGCGAACATAACAATTTGAGTCTCAAGATGGAGAAGGCCAAAGAGATGATTGTGGACTTCAGGAGGATGCAGGCCAAAAAATCCTCATTGCACAAGAACGAATCCACCATGGAGAGAGTCAGGAATGCCAAGGTTCTGGAAATGCACATAATGGCCGATCTTTCAGCACGACCTCTCTGGTCAGAAAGACACAAAAAGTGTCTTCACTTCATGAGGGGATGAGGCGTGCGAGGTTCCCACCGCCTATTTTAACCATTGTTTATAGAAGCACCGCAGAGAGTGTTCAGTCGAGCTGCATCCCCAGCTTGCATGGGAATTTCAAGTCCCTACAAAAGGTTGCAGACACTGCGGAGAGGCACATCGGCGCCTTTCTTCCATCAATTTTAGATATTTATGAGGAAGCTGTGTACCTGGGCTGTTTACATTGCCAATGATCCCTCCCATCCGCTCAAAAATATCTTCAATCCCCTATCTTCAGGGATAGGTACCGTAGAATTACAAAATAACTTTTAAAATGAGAAACAGCTTCTTTGTCCACGGCATAACAGTAATGAACTCCTTGGCACCACGTAAGCATCTCATCATCCGGTCTCATTACACCAGTAGCATTTTACGCTCTACCCTTTGAATTTGTATCTTATATTTATTAATTTATTTGAAATAATATTACTCTATGTGTTATATGTGTGAGTAATATGTACCTTCTTGTGCGGCTTGGTCTGCAGGAACGTTGTTTCGTTTGGCAGAATGCATGTTCCCAGTTGAATGACAATGTACGCGGGTTTCTTGTTTGTGAGGAGAACTGAAGGAGTAAACTGAACTTGAACTTGAAATACCCCTACAACTCGCAGAACACCTTTGAGCTTATAAGCAGGTCGGCGAAGCTAATATAAAAGGAAAGCTTCGCGGGCGTTCAGGCACTCCAGTGGTCCAATCAGCGTCGGGGGAAGAGCACTGCGAATTAAGTAAAGGTACAGACGGGGCGAATGGGGCGGCCATTGTCGGGACCCCCATTGTTGACAGTAAGCTAGCGGTGAGAGTAGGAGCGCGAGACTTTGACCCAAGAGGCTTCGACGTGAAGAGCTGAGGCCAAAGACTCAGGTGAGAGGATTTGGTCTTGTTTGCCCATTTTTCAGAACAAACAGGACGAAAGAAGTCAGTGTACAGTCCCCCTGTGGCCATTCCCCTTAGCTATGGGCATACGCCTTTGGATACTGCTGTAGGGGATGACCTATCTGGGCAATGTAGCAACAACAGGACCCATAGCACTATGGTCGTCTCTGAGCTTCAGAAAGGTGGTGTGAAGTCAGGCGTAGCAACAGTCAGAGGGGACACGATAGTTAGGGGAACAGATAGGAGATTCTGCGGCAGAAATAGGACACCAAGATAATGTACTGCCTTCCGGCTGCTCGGGTCCAGGATGTCCCTGCGCGGTTGCGGAATATTCCTGAAGAGGAGGGTCAGCAGCCGGTGGTCGTGGTACAATGGCAGGAGAGTGGTAGAGGCCCTGCTCAATAAGTTTAGGGATTTAGGAAGGAGGCTGAAGTGCAGGACCTCCATGGTGGTAATGTCCGGATTACTCCCGGTGCCACGAGCTAGTGAAGGTCAGAACAGGAAGATAGCGCAGATGAATGAGCGGCTGAGGAGATGGTGCAGGGACAGTGTTTGTTAGATCATTGGAACCTTTCCTGGGGAAGGGGTTACCTTTACAGGTGGGCGGCGTGCACCTGAACTGGAGAGGAGCCAATATCCTGGGAGGGAGGTTTACTCATGTTATTAGGGTAGGTTTAAACTAGATTTACAGGGGGTTGGGAACAGAAGTGAAGAGGCAGAGGATAGGGCTGTTGGCACACAAGCTATCACAGCTTGTAGTGAGTTTATGAGGAAGGATAGGCAGATGACTGAGACTGATGGTTTGAGATCTATTTTAATGCAAGGAGTATCACGAGCAAGGCGGATGAACTTAGAGCGTGGATCAAAACGTGGAACTGTGATATTGTGGCTATTACAGAGACTTGGATGACAGAGGCAGGAATAGCTGCTAATTGTGCTGGTCTTTAGTTGTTTCAAAAAGGACAGGGAAGGAGTCAGAAAGGTAAGTGAGTAGCACTGCTAATCAGAGATAGTATCAGGGCTGCAGAAAAGGAGGAATTTATGGAAGGAGTGACTGCTGATTCATTGTGGGTGGAAGTCAGAAACAGGAAGTGGGGCAATAACTTGACTGGGTATTTTTTATAGACCTCAATAGTAACAGAGACATCGAGGAGCAGTTGGAGAGGCAGATTCCGGAACGTTGTGATGGATTATTTTAACTTTCCCAATATTGACTGGCATCACCTTGGGGCAAGGCGTTTAGATGGGGTGAGTTTATAAGGATCTGTTCAGAAGGGGTTCCTGACACTATATGTAGATAAACCAACTAGGGGAGCGGTTGTACTTGATTTAGCATTGGAAAATGAACCATGTCAGGTGTCAGTCCTCTCGGTGGGAGAGCATTTTGGATGTAGTGATCACAATTCTATCTCCTTTATCCCTCACTGCTGGAGATGGATAGGAGCAGAAAATTTGGGAAAACATTTAATTAGTGTAGGGGAAATATGATGCTTGTAGACAGGAACCTGGGAAATTAACTGGGAGCAGATGTTCTCCGGGAAATGCATGGAAGAAATGTGCCAAATGTTCCGGGTCATTCAGAAAGTAATGAGGCATAGGATCCAAGGAGACCTTGCTTTGTGAATCCAGAATTGGCCTGACCACAGAAGGCAAAGGATGGTTGTATATAGTTCGTATTCTGCATGGAGGATGGTGACCAGTGGTGATCCGCAGGGATCTGTTCTGGTACTGTCCTCGTTGTGACTTTTAAAATGATCTGGATGAGGAAGTGGAAAGGTGGGTTAGTAAGTTTGATAAGGACACAAACGTTGAGGGTGAATTGGATAGTCTGGACAGTTGTCAAAGGTTCCAGCGGGACATCGATATGACACAGAAATGGACTGAGAATTGGCAGATGGAGTTAAACGCAGATTAGTGTAAAGTGGTTTATTTCGGTAGGTCAATTTTGAAGACAGTGGTAGGACTCTTGGCAGTGTGGAGGATCAGCGAGATCTTGGATTCCATGTCCATAGGGCACTTAATGCTGCCGCACAGGTTGACAGTGTTGTTAAGAAGGCGTATGGTGTGTTGGCCTTCATCAAACGTGGGAATGAGTTCCAGAGCCGTTAGCTAATTTTACAGCTATGTAAGACTTTAGTACGACCACACTTGGGGTTCAGTTCTGGTCACCAAATTACAGGAAGGATGTCATTGACTGTCCTGTGCACCTCCATCACGGTGTGGTTTGGAGCCGCCACCAAGCAGGATAGAACCAGACTACAGCGCACAGTGAGGACTGCCGAGCGCATTATTGGAGCCTCCCTGCTCTCTATTGTGGACCTGTACTCTTCCAGGTTGAAGAAGAGGGCGGGGAACATCATAAAGAACTCCTTCCATCCTGCGCACGGACTGTTTGAACTGCTTCCGTCTGGTAGGCGATTCAGATCCCTCCAGACTAAGACTAATAGGCACTGGAGAAGTTTTTTCCCACCGAGAGGAACAGTTAACTGCCGGTTAACTGTCGGCTAACTATTACTTGGATTGCACTACCTGTATGTATAATCTATATTTTCATTTATATTTATCATTATTGTTATGAGCAGAGAGACAACATCTGCCGGAAGTAAATTCCTTGTATGTGTGCAGGTACTTGGCGATTAAAGTCTGATTCTGATTCTGATTCTGATACTATAGAGAGAGTGCAGAGGAGATCTACAAGGACATTGCCTGTATTGGAGAGGATGCCTTATGAGAATAGGTTAAGTGAACCTGGCCTTTTCTCCTTGGAGCGACGGAGGATGAGAGGTGACCTGATAGAGCTGTAAACGAGGATGAGAGACAATGATCTTGTGCATACCCGGAGGTTTTTTTCCCTGGGCAGAAATGGCTAAAACGATTGAGCATAGTTTTAAGGTGCTTGGAAGTAAGTGCAAATGGGAGGTCAGTTTAAAGTTTTTCACACAGAGAGTGGTGGGTGCATATAATTAACTGCCAGCGAAGGTGGTAGAGTCGGATACGATAGGTTCTTTTAAGGGACTCTTAGAGAGGCACATGAAGAGTGTTATGCAGTAGGGGAAGTCCAGACAGCTTCTAGAGGAGGTTACGTGGTCGCACAATATTGTGGGCCCAAGGGCCTGAAATGTAGTGTAGATTTTCTATGTTTTCATGTTTTTAACTAGTCTGAACAGGATCTACGAATTCGGCCAGAAACGCCATCCGGTTTTAGAAACATAGAAAACCACAGCACAATACAGGCCCTTCTGCCCACAAAGCTGCACCGAACATGTCCTTATCTTATTACCTAAGCTTATCCAGAGCCCTATATTTTTCTGAGCTCCATGTATCCATCCATCTTAACCACAGAGTCAACCTGCGTAGCAGCTTTGAGTGTCCTACGGACTCGGACCCCAAGACCCCGCTGAACTTCCAAAGTGCAAGAGTCTTGCCATTAATGCTATATTCTCTCATCGTGCTTAACTACCAAAATGAACCACATCACACTTCTCTGGGTTGAACTCCATCTGGCACTTTTCAGCTCAGTTTTGTGCATTCAATCAATGCCCCGCTGTAACCTCTGACAACCCTGCACACTATCCACAACACCCCCAACATTTGCGTAATCAGCAAATATACCAACCCATCCCTCCACTTCCTCATCCAGGTCATTTATAACAATCACAAAGAGTAGGAGTCCCAGATCAAATCCCTGAGGCACACCACTGGTTGCAGAATAGGCCTTGTTGCAGAATATGACCCGTCTAGAAGACTCTTTGCTTTCTGAGGGCAAGCAACTTCTGGATTCACACAGCAATGTGTCCTTGGATCCCATGCCTCCTTACTTTCTCAATAAGCGTTGCATGGGCTACCTTTTCTAATGTCTTGTTAAAATCCATATACACGACATCTGCTAATATACCTTTGTCAATAGGTTTAGTCACATCCTTAAAAAATTCAATCAGGCTCATAAAGCACTACCTGCTTTTGACAAAGCCATGCTGACTATTCCTAATCATATTATGTTTCTCCAAATGTTCATAAATTCTGCCTCTTCGGATCTTCCCCATCATCTTACCAACCACTGAAGTAAGATTCACGTTCTATAATTTCCTAGGCTATCACTACTCCTTTTCTTGAATACGGGAATAACATCCGCAACCCTCCTATCCTCCAGAACCTCTCCCGTCCTCATTGATGATGCAAAAGCATGGCCAGAGGCTCAGCAATCTCCTCCCTCGCTTCCCACAGTAGCCTGGGGTACATCCCGTCCGGTCCCGTTGACTTATCAAACTTGATGCTTTCCAAAAGCTCCAACACAATCTTTTCCTTAATATCTACATTTTCAAGCTATTCCGTCCGCTGCAAGTCATTCGTACAATCGCCAAGATCCTTTTCCGTAGTGAATACTGAAGCAAAGTATTCAGTAAGTACCTCTGCCATCTCCTCCGGTTTCATACACACTTTTCCACTGTAACACTTGATTGGTCCTATCTCTCACATCTTATCCTCTTGCTCTTCAGATACTTGTAGAATGTTTTGGGGTTTCCGTAATCCTGTCCGCCAAGGCCTTCTCATGGCCACTTCTGGCTCTCCTAATTTCATTCGTAAACTCCTCCCTGCTAGCCTTATGATCTTCTAGATCGCCATCGTTACCTAGTTTTTTGAACCTTTCCTAAGTTCTTCTTTTCTTCTTGACTAGATTTATAACAGCCTTTGTACAACACTCTTCTTGTACCCTGCTATCCTTTCCCTGTCTCATTGGAACGTACCTACACAGAATTCCACGCAAATATCCCCTGAACATTTGCCACATTTCTTCTGTACATTTCCCTGAGAACATCTGTTTCCAATTTATGCTTCCGAGTTCCTGCCTGGTAGCGTCATATTTCCTCCAATTAAATGTTTCCCTAACTTGTCTGTTCCTATCCCTCTCGAATGTTATGGTAAAGGAGATAGAATTGTGATCTCTATCTCCAAAACGCTCTCCCACTGAGAGACCTGATACCGGACCTTCATTTCCCAATAACAGATCAAGTACAGACTCTCCTCTTGTAAGGCTATCTACATACTGTGTCAAGTAACCTTCCTGAACACACTAACAAACTGCACCCATCTAAACCCCTCACTCTAGGGAGATGCCATCCAATATTTAGGAAATTAAAATCTCCCACAGCAACCATGTTGTTATTACTCCTTTCCAGAATCTGTCTCCATATCTGCTCCTCGATTTTCCTGTTACTATTGGGTGGTCTATAATAAACACCCAGTAGAACTATTGACCCCTTCCTGTAATCCAGCTGATAAGCACAAAGAATGGAACAATTCAGTTGTTCATGAGTCGCAGCGTGAATCCAGACTCTGATCAGCACTTGGCCTGCTCCACTGTAAGGACGAAGTCCAATGCAAACGGGAGTGCAAGTGTACGCCATATTCCCTCTACGGTGACTGTATCCGGATAACACACCCATATCTTTCTCTATCTCCTCTGTTCCATTAAATTCCCTTTGCCCACTTGCATTTCTGCAATCACCATCCAGCTTTTTGTCGCGCAATTTCTTTCTCCTCCTTCACAGGATCTACAAACTGTTTTTTTTAATCCGCTTTTCTCTCCCCTATGTTCCATCGTCCAATAATTTCTACATTATCTGGTTGCAGTCACCGCTTTCGTTTCCTATCATATCCCTCCAGCTGATGACCTTTGTTGCCTCGACAAATTATCGCCACCGCGCGCCCCCGCCCCCAGCCTCTGCCGCTACCCTTTCTCTTTTCTAATGAAACGTCAAGTGTGTGCGAACCAACGTTTTATATTTTTGCAATGTAACCATCTCTTGCATTCTCAGCTCTGATTTCTGAATTGTCTCTAAATCCTATCGATGTCTCCTTGTCCTTCCTATCTGCTCCAAGCACCCTCTCGGCAGTTGCCTTCTAAAGCCCTTTTCGTATCCTGTAGGGTTGAACGAAAACATTGGTTATACTTCTGATCTTTAATGTAAATCCCAGACTTTTTGATCCATAGAACATCATCCCAGCTCTATCAACACCGACTTTGCTCAAAATTCTACTCAAAGGACGGCCACATCACTCTCAGAGTAAAGATTTCGTGAATGTACTTCGTGGCGTGTATGACTTTTCCTATTTCCATAAGGAGCACACAAAACGAAGGTTTATTCTGTACCCTTTGCGATTGCTGCAGAACATTCCTCATATATCTACTGTGTACGCAAGTGTCAGCTGACAATTAACAGTAATCCGGAGTAATACGGACTGCTTACAGTAATACGATCATTAGCAGAGGGGCAAAGCCAGACCATTTGATCAATCAAGATTTATTTGCTATTATTTATATCCGTTTTATGCAACACACACAAATGCTGGGGGAACTCAGCAGGCCAGGCAGCATCTATGCTTGTGATATCTGTTACTATAGTTTTTTTCTGAAGTCTGCTCTTACCCCCTACTTTGAATTTTATAATGTAGTCTATGCCGTCTCGGGACTCGGGGAGAAGTTTCCTGTAGTTGTAGGGGTGCAAAAGCAGTTAAGGAAG
Organism: Hypanus sabinus; assembly: GCF_030144855.1. Taxonomy (NCBI): domain Eukaryota; kingdom Metazoa; phylum Chordata; class Chondrichthyes; order Myliobatiformes; family Dasyatidae; genus Hypanus; species Hypanus sabinus. Next base: position 20,085,346 of record NC_082731.1, read on the forward strand.
GACAGAGGGAATTGCAGAGAGCTAGTTTCAGAAAGAGAAAAAACAGAGAAATGAAAATTCAGAGGTAGGTAGAGTCCAGACGATGACGGGGAGGGGGGCAGCAGAAAAGTAGGGAAGGAGTCAGAGAGGATAGAGGAGAAGACAGAAATTAGAGAAGAAAGCAGGAGAGAGAGATAAATAGGGAAAACAGTTAAAATGGAGGTGAGGAGGGACTGAGGAAGAAGGAAGTGAGAGAGAACAAATAAGAGAAGATAATAGATAGGCAGATCCAGAGAGAGAAAGAGAATAAGATAGGATCTAGAGATAGGTATCGCGGAGGGGTTAGACGGTCAGACAGTGAAAGAATGTTAGCGAATGAGGAAATCAGGGAGAAAAAGCATCAAAGAGAGAGGATAAGTGAAGCGGGAGAGAGGCAGAGAAAGAAGAGAGAGAGAGAGATAGAGACGGGATAAGATGCGGAAGAGGAAGTGAGAGGAAGAACAAAGAAATAAGTATAGAGAGAAAGAAAGATAGATAGCCCTGTGCGGGTTTCGGGTACTTTGGAGAAAAAAAGGGCCGATGGTTCCATGTAAATATCCCCGGAGCTCTTGTGCCTGATTTCGCCAAACCTCAGAATCAGATTTATTATCACCAGCAGTGTCGTGAAATTAGTTAACTTAGCAGCAGCAGTTCAATGCAATACATAATATAGAAGAAAAGAAATAATAATAAATAAATAAACAAATCAATTTCAGTATATATGTATACACACATTGAATATTTTCTAAATCGTGCAGAACAAGAAATAATATATATTACAAAGTGAGGTAGTGTCCACGGGTTCAATGTCCATTTACGAATCGGATGGCAGAGGGAGAAGTAGCTGTTCATGAATCGCTGAGAGTGTGCTTTCAGGCTTCTGTGCCTCCTACCTCATGGAAGTCGAGGATCGGATCCAAATGTGTAGGGAGATACAGAGGCCCAGGTTCTGAAACTTATCAATCAGTATTATGGGAATGATGGTGTTAAATACTGAAGTAAAATCGATGAACAACAGTCTGTTATAGGTGTATTTATTGCCCAGGTGGTCTAAGGCCGTATGAAGAGCAGTTGAGATTGCGCCTGCCATTGACCTATTGTGGCTATCGGCAAATTGCAGTGAGTCCAAGTTGTTGCTGAGCCAGGAATTCAGTTTAGTCATGACCAACCTCTTAAAGCATTTCATCACTGTAGTTGTGAGTGTTATTGGACGATAGTCATTAAGGCATCTCGCATTATTCTTCTTCGGCACTGGTATAATTCTTGCCTTTTTGAAGCAAGTGGGAACTTCCGCCCATAGCAGCGAAAGGTTGAAAATGACCTTGAATACTCCCACCAGTTGGTTGGTACAAGCTTTCAGAAACTTGGAATACAGACCAGAGACTATTCCATATTATCCTCAAAGTGAAGCTTCCGTGAACGCCCTTTGTGGGTAGTGTGTCCCATACCTCTTAAGCAAGGGGACCAAGGAGACCACACCAAACTGGATGTTTCTCGTTTGCTATTTACCATCGTTGTAGAAGTTCCCCAATCTGTTTGGTGAGTATGCGAGACATGGCGATAAGATAATCTAACAACAAATAATAATGAGAATAACCAGGAACCCCGTTACAGTGTTACCGTCATTAGTAAAAAGAGAAACGCCAGGTCATTGGATCATTCCGGACTCCCTCTCTGTCCTTTCATACCCGCTTCCATTTTTCCAATGTCTCCACATAGTAATTCTTTAAAATACAATTATCTTCTCTGATTTTAATCCTCTCAATGCTCCCAAACCTGGTCAGCGGGATGGAGGTACGTCTCGACGAAAGGTGGTTAAAGGCATTGATTCCCTCAGGTAGTCAGCAGGTCACCCTTGGACAATGCGTAGCAACTGCTTGCCTCCTATTGAAGGTCGTATGAAGCCATGGGAGCAGGTGGTGGATGGTCGTATGAGCAGATGATGCATATCACAAATCCTGCTTTTCGGACCACTTACAGCAGGCAAACAATCTCTGAAGCGTACTGATAATAAGTGGGGTGACTGTTTTTAAAGACACTGCCTAGAATTAGGCAAACCACTTGTGTAGAGACTTATGACCAGAGACATCATGGTCATGGAGAAACTAATATCGTACATGCCATACGACACGGCACATAATCGAAGATCACCTCCAAAGCAGACTACAGGCGAGCAAAACTAGTCAGCAACCTCTGATAGAAGTTTCAGCATTGTACACTCATTATGAACTGGGAGAGATTGCGAGAGAAGAAATAAAAACTAAGGGAAAGAGAGGGAAAAGAGAAAGGAAGCAGATGAGAACGAGTGATTAATGGAGAGAATGAAGGGAAGGCGAGAGGGTTTTGGAAGGATACAGACAACAAGAACACACGCGAGAAGGGACGAGAGTGAGAAACTGAGAGACTCTGTTAATACATGTTCACTCTATTTGTTTTCGTAATCACCTCATCTTCAGCAACTTACCAATCAGGTGTGAGAGACGCGCAACACGGCCACCGGTGACTATCTGTTCGTCCTGACATGCTCTACGATCACATTTTAATAATGTCCGATTGTTGATTTTAATGTGGGCACTCTGATCCCCTGTGGTATTTGCTGATGGCAAAGACTGATCTGCCTGCTGAGTCTCTGTCTAATCGGTTTGCATGTGTCTCCTTGGTCAGTGCGATCTGTGCTGCTTGCATACACTGAGATTTGTTGCAGGTAGGAGCGGGACAGTCCGTTGACTCAGGATCCGAGGGTATTGATGATCGAGGAAGGATAGGAAACGCCATTGAGCTGCAGCTACTTGGAAACAGGCAGAACCTATCTGTAGTACTTGCTACATTCTGGCAAATCTCCGAAAAAGCACTGGAGATGCAATTCGGTGTGATGACAGTCCGTTCAGGACTTCAGGTCCTATGGAGCAGTTTAAATAAAATAGCTCCAGTTTCTTGTGCCATTGTCTGTCGTGAATCTTCGCGCCGTTGATCCCACGGTTTTCCAGAAAAGTTCACCTTGACTGTACTGAGCGTTTGTTCCCTCATTTTCACTCTCAGCATTCAACAAGGCCCGTCCACAGAAGCCAGGCAACAATGCATACGCTCTGCAATGAAGCTACTCAAGATTGCAGAGACAAGGAATTCACAAGCCTCACCACACACACCTTACCCGCCCACCAATACCGAAAAAATATTTTCCTCTTTCTCCCTGTCCTGTGGCACGTCCCTTATTTTAGGGTGTGGAGGGGGGTAAGGCGAGAGATAAAGGTTATGTGTGGATAGCATTTTTGCATATAGGGAGTGTGATGTGGAAATCGGGGCAAGGCAAGACGGCGGTGAGGAGTGAGGTGGAGAAGTAGACTGAGAAAGAGAGAGAGAAAGTCGGGAGAGTAAATTAAAGATGGAGATGTAGAGAGCAATGAAGATGTGACGAGCTAGAGAAATAGTGGTAGAGAGACAGAGATAGAGATCGATAGATGGAGTGAGAGAGAGACGAAAGGTGCACAAGTGGAGGAGAGCACGAGTGAGTGAAATAGAGAGTGCGGGACAGTGAAAGCAGGAGAGAGGAGTGGAAAGGGAGAACAGAGAAAGAGAACAAGAATGCGCGAAAGGAATAGCGATGAAGTGGAATGCAAGCATGCAAAGGAGTGTGCGACGCAGTCGGAAGATAAAAGAAGGAAATAAAAAAAATAAGAGGAAGGGAAGAAACGATATAGAGGGAGGGAAGCGAGGGAAAGAAAAAAAGGTAATAAGGAAGAAAGAGCGACACGGAGGAGAAAATGAGAAAGGGAAGGATAACGATGAGGACCCTAATATAGTGAGAAGCGAAGATAGAGAAATCTTGCAAAAGTATTAAAGCGAGGGAGTCAGAGTGGGGGACATGGAGATTGCGGAGTGAGTCTGTAAATAAATGGGGGAGAGACAGAGAGCGAAGAGGAAAGAGAGAAGTAGCAGATCGGAGTCAGAAGGTAGAGTGCGTGGTGAGCAGCGAGCGAGAATGTAAATGAGTGGAAGTAAGAGGGCCAACGCGGCGATGAGGATCGAGAGAGAATAGGTTGTGATGACAAGCAGAAGCAGACAGACTAACTAAACCGTCCCCCTTTCTGATTGGTGACTGGGTTTAGTGCTCCCACCAATAAATCGATTGACAGGGCACCGCCCACCCACCAGCATTAGACCAGCTGAAAGGCGTCGCAGCTCTGATCTTACTTTCTAATATCTGTCAACGGTTGAAGTTATTGGAAGCAAGCTGTCATTTGATCGAACTTGAAGTCAGACGCCATGTTTTCCCTCTCTACTTTGCTGATTATGTTGACTGTGCTTCCCAGTGAGTATCCACGCGAACGGCGTCTATCTGTTCCGTGTGCTCTGTCAAGACCGACCTGTTCATGTATTCTCATCTTTTATTTTTGGCAGGAGCGAGTGGGAAAGATTCAGTGGCTCAGCAGCCCCCTAAGTTCACGGTTGAGGAACAAGAAACCGTGACACTGAACTGTAATTACACTGGCGCTACCACTTATGTTTTTTGGTACATTCAGCATCACGGAGAATCGGTAAAATATTTGCTGAAATCATATGCCGCAGAAAAGTTTGATCGGTCTCCAGAATATCCGGCGCGGTTCACCGCCAGTTGGCAGAAAGGTAGCAAGACAGCTAATCTGAACATCTCTGGAGTTCTTGTATCGGACACAGCCGTGTACTTCTGTGCCATAGGGAACACACTGTTGCAAGGAACCGACGGCCCTGCACAATATCTGTTCCGGGGTGATACAGATAGCCGTCGCCAGAGGGCGCCTGTTGCTGGAAAAAAGGGAAAGGGCGCACCCGAGGATCCGCGAGTATCTGCTTTCCTGAAAAGTTGGTTGAATTCAGTAGCAAAAGACAACTGTAAGGATGTCAGTTTGTACAAAAATGACCAGCGGCTCAATTAAATAGCCTCGGATTCCGCTGCATATCCAGAGGCAAAGACTTCCTCTGTCTGCTTCAGTGGCTTGTCCATTATTTGCCGGAGAGATATGCATATGACTGTGTATAGCGGTTTGCGAGTGGGGAACAGAGGGAGTGAAATCCAGTGAAATATGTAGGGGAACTTGTATGGTGAGTAAAATGGAGTGAGAAAGAAGGCGATTAGGAATGAGCAAGTAAGAAAGTGAATGAATAATGGAGACGTAAGAGCAACGAAGAAATGAAGGAGGGAGAGAGATGGTGATCGATGGATAATTAAGTAGAGCGAGAGAGAGCGGTGGAGAAAGAAACAGGGAAGGAAAGACCCAGAAGAAGCAGAACATGAGGGTGAGATTGAAGTCTAGCTACAGTAACGAAAGGCAAGGCAAGATAATTTTTTGTATAGCATTTTTCCAACCTTTCGCAGTTCGAAGTGCTTTACATAGAACAAGATATAAAAACCAAAAATTAAAATTGAGACAATGTAATAAAATCACACAGAAAGATACGATAAATAGATTAAAAATGAGATACAGGTTACAGTACAGGAAATTCTGATTAAAAGCTGCAAGGGCAAGAAAAAGTTTTAAGACTCGATTTAAAAGAGCTTAAAATTGGGCAAAACTCAGGTCCTGTGGAAGGTTATTCCAGATATGTGGAGCATAGTAACTAAAAACTACTTCACCATGTTTAATTTTGACCCCGGGGACGGAATGTAGACCCGCCCCAGATGACCTGACAGCTCGGGAAGGTTCATAATGCAAAACGAGATCGGAGATATATTTTGATCCTAGATCATTCTGTGCTTTATAAACCGGTAGCAATATTTTCGAGTTAATCCTCTGATGCCATTGCAGTGACCTGCGAGCTGGGTTGATGTATTCTAGTTTCTTGGTCTTGGTGAGGACTCCCGCAGCAGCATCCGGAATGAGCTGAAGCTGTTTGAGGGATTTTTACAGAGACGTGAAAACGGAATTAGAATAGTCAATCTTAATAAAGGTAAAGCATGAGCGAGTTTTACTATATGAAAGGACGAGAGAAAGGGAAAGCAAGAGGAAGGGAAGGATCAAGACAGAGGGAAGAAAAGTGAGAGAAACTGAATGAAGGATAGATGGAATAAAAGAGCAAGAGAATGAAAAAGTGAAGGATGGAGACGAGTAGGATTAGAGGCAAGGAGAGAGTGAGCAAGAGAGATATATATAGAGAGAGTGATCAAAATAGAGAAATCCGATGAGAGTGGAAATGGGGCGGAGAGGTAAGGTGGGGTAATAAACATGGAGCAAGCACGGAGGAGAAGTTTGGAGAATAAATGCGGGATGTCAGGTTACATTGATGATGGTGTGTGTGAGAAAGGGTAAGGAGAGCTAGGAGAAGAATCGTACTGTGAAACAGAAAGATAGATAGAGAAGGGAAAGACTGATTGAGACAGCAAATGAATGAAATAGGAGAAACAATCCGAATGAGAGAAATGGATAGTGAATGGATTATACAAACAAGGAAAAACAGCCAGCAAAGCTCATTCTGATTGGTGCACGGTTAGGTTCAGTACGTGCTCACAGCCAATCAATCCGTTCGCAGGACAACACCCTCAGATCAAAGTGGAGTGTGCCGCAGGTATGATTTTACTCTCTCTAATGTCGGTCAAGGGTGTCAACTTATTGAAAGTAATCCGTCTTTCAGTCGCAATGGGGTACACCACTTCTTGGAAGCTGACCTCCAAGCTACTACCTCTGCCAACTTGAAAGTATCCGTGCGTTCCATCACGGACGCTGGGGCAGAATCACGGATATCTTACTCTGATGGTATTGTGGATGCAACCCGCACTCAAGGGATGCAAGAAGGCAGCGGACTACCCTTTGTCAATGGAAACGAGACATGTGGAATAGAATGGCGCCACAGACTATGAAGCATATATCCCTCAAGTTAATCTGAAAGAGGCCCGTTCTGATCAGCAGAATTTTTGAACCACTCACTACCTAACGCGTCAGCCAGCGCAATGTGCAACTGGCAGGACAGGCTGCATCTCCCATGTCCGTTAGGAGGCGCTACCAATCACGCCAGCTTCCGTTATTTAAAAGCCATGAAACTGCTGAGTACGGGTAATTGTCATGGTCTCTTTCAGGACGTTTTGGGCTTCTTGAGGTTAGGTTAGCTGTGAGAAATAGTGTCACTGGCTGGAGGGAACAAAGAACCGTATAATTCTTTGGAATGACCAGGAGAACCTGGCGTATATTCAGGAAGCCAAGACACTGAATTCCAGGCAGACCAGGTGGTCTTTTTTTAACCGGTTTAATTTCACCTTGATCTATCGACCAAATTCTAAGAATCAGAAGCTTGTTGCGCTGTCCCGCCAGTTTGACAAGCAGAAACGAGAGGGGTAGCTACCATTATTTTGCCCCAATTCAGTGTGGTGGTGTACATTCATACGGAAATTGACGCTCTTGTTCACAAGGCCCAAGCGCAAGGGGAGATTCCCGAGAACGGTCCTATTCGTTCCGAGTTCCGTGCAGTCACAGGTACTGTAGTGAGGACATTCATCAAGAATGACCGCACACGCAGGGATTTCCAGGGCCCTCAAACTTATCGACAGGAGGTATTGGTGGCCCGCAATGACAAGAGAAGTTCGGAAGTACGTGCAGTCATGTGAGGTGTGATCCCGGATCAAGGATCCCTTTATCCGACCTCAAGGGCTACTCCAGCCAACACTCACGTTCCGAAGAGACCTTGGGAAAAACCTCCGTGGGGTTTTCTACCGTTACCCAACATCTAAGGAGAAGTAGGACTTTATGTTGGTTGTCGATCGGTCGCTGAAAGCCCGCAACTTGATTGCCTTGGAGATGCTACCTTACACGGCGGAGATGGCCGAGATTGTTCTGGACCTGGTCTTCCTGGTCCACGGATTCCCGGTAGACATTGTTTCCGATCATGGTCCACAATCATCTTCACATTTCTGGAAGGCCTTTTCTTGGGACTCATCGGCAGTACAACGGCCAGACGGAGCGGATCAACAAAGATTTAAAACATCCCCTGAAATGCCTAGCCTTGGAAAGACCCAATGAGTGGTGTGACTACTTAACGTGGGCAGAGATAACCCACTACATCTTACAGTACTCGGCGCATGTGGCGTCTCCGTTCCGTTCGAGTGTCAGTTTGGTTATTCTCCGCCGCTCTTTCCGAAGCAAGAAGACGAGGTTGAAGTCCCTGCGGCATGAGATCTTGTACAACGGTGCAAGGAGAAATGGATGATGGCAGAAGAGATTTTGCTGGTCTCTACTCGGAGAGCGGAGAAGAAGGCAAACCGAACCGTAAGTCTGGGATCCGGATTGCCGCCCAGGCAACAGGTTTGCCTCTGCGAGTAGAAACTAGAAAATTGGCGCCCAAGTTTAATGGTCCTTTTAAGAACCCGAGGAAAGTAAACCTAGTGGCTTATGCTATGCTGCTCTCCAAGGCCTCACTTTCCACAACTCGAAATTAAATCTTGTCTGCACCGGCTCATTAGTCTAACCACAGTCGGCCCAGGTTTATTAAGGGACAACTGGTATTCACGGTGAAAATACTTTTTAACTCGCCCGCATTTGGAGGTTTTCGACAATACCGAGTGGACTGGGAAGGAATCAAACTGGAGGAAAGGTGTTGATTGCTCGAAAGAGACATCCTGGATCCGACTCATCCGCAATTGCCATCACCGTTTTTCCGAGCAACCCGGACCGTCAGGAGTCAACCGTAGGGGAAGGGGTCCTGTTACCAACCACGCCAGCTCGAGCTTTGGACGCTCAAACGCTTCAGATGCAGTCAGCCTGCGCCGGCTCTTTAAGGAGGAACGTAGTTAGCCGGAGGGTTGAAAAAATGTGGAATTTATAGCCACCAGCTCCTGCAGAAGCCAATTCATTGGATATATTTAAAGCGGAGTTTGATGGGCTCTTGATTTTTCTAAGGGTGAGAAAGGTTACGGGGACAAGGCAGGGCAACGGGGTTGGGAGGGATAATAAGTCAGCCATCATGGATAGGCAGAACAAACTTGATGGTCCTTAAGGCCTAATTCTGCTCCTTTGTCTTATTGTCTTCGAATGTTAAGGTCGGCAGATGGCTGGATTTTCAAGGAATTAAGATCAAGGTCAGAGTCAAAATTGCGTTTGTTTTCAATGCCCAGTTGCAATGAAAAGTTATCAGCAATATCACGGGCACATATCATTAGGCAAGCAGCATTCACAGGATAAATATAAGTGAAATAATTATTAAATAAAGAACACAATTAGAACAAGAAATAATGTCCAATCAGCTTTTCTATTAAGGTTCAATGGTTCAAAGGTACAATTAAATGTCAGAGAAATGTATACAATATATACAGACTTGCAGTTACCCAAAGCCTACATTATTCACCCGATAATGCGACATGCTGCGGGCTCTCTTTCTCCAAATAAGGGAGAAAGAGGTTACTCGATTTTTCAATGAGCGGGGAGACTTAACAAGCAGCTCGGTGGTTCACGAGGTTAAAAGTCCGTTATTTTTTCGAGCTCTGTGCCTGAAGGTCGTAAAGATCCCGGGTCCCCAGGCACAGAGCGGATGTTCCGTCTCCTCCAACGACACACAGGTCTCATGTGGCGACACCGAACCTTGATCCGCCTGTCTCCAGTTCCTCGAGATCCCAGGCTTCTGAGCCCCTGCCGAAATCTTAGGCCAAGCCTTTGGCATGCCGTACAGCGGCCGATTGTGGAACCCCGAGAGCGGGTCTCATTCCCGCAAAGAACCGTAGTTAGCTTGTATTAGTTGAAAAATAAATATTGTCCAATGCCTTGAGAATGACTTACCATGCCTTCTGTTCAATTATTGCCATGGGATATTTTTCCCTGTTTATTCATACATTTAGCATACGAAAACTACACTATCTGTAGAGGGCATCTTTTTGAAATTCTTGATTCCACAGATTTTTTTGTGGTTTTGATAGACCACTTGAAAGTGAACACAACTACAATTTCTGACTACTTGTATCACGTAGGACTCTGGAGATACATGGAATTTACTTTTATTGAATATGATGTATTTAATTTCATAATGGTTCAATAGTTCAATTCAGCTTTGTTCATTATTTTCGTTTGTACTCAGTGACTGAGGCTTCTCGCCTCAGTGTCCAGCAATAATCAGCCAGTACCGTTGGATTTCAGTTCCACTGATATCGTTTCCCCATCGCTACAATTTCCTGGTGAAATCTTTCACCATGCTTGTCACTGACAGTGCCAAGATTTTGAGCAAGGAGGTTTAAATGGGAATTCAGAAAACGAATCTTGTTTTTGTATTCTTGAAGCATGTTTTCAAATATTTGCAGATGCTTTGGTGGTCTGTAGTTGCCAAGAGAAAAATCAACCACATCCGTGATAGCTTCCATGCAATTTTCTCCGTTCCTAGTAGAATTTCTTCGAATTAACGGTCATTGATGACCTATTTGATGAATGGGCCAATATAAAAGCCTTCCGTAATCTTGCATTGGTTATTCAGGGAAACATTCGTCTCAAATATTGAAATTCTTCACCTTCGTTGTTCACTGCTTTCGCAAAATTTTTCCTAAACCGAGGTTCTACATGAAGACAAGGCAAAAGACTGTTTGTTGGGTCTGCAAGTGGCTTACGTGCCAGACTTTCGTTCCCTGGAACCATTTACTTCCGGAGTAGTAAATCCTTTTAAAAACAATGAAATTCTTTGGCACTGCTGTCTCATTCGTAAATGAAACAAATAGTACTTGTTCCATACGAGCTGCATCCCTGGTAGCTGCGCCACTACTTTCCAATCACCATGGATGTTTCGGTTGTAGTTGCTGACCTATATGCGTCTCAAAGGGGTCTACCAAATTTTGGGAGTCTTCTTTCACATCTGCTGCATAGACGATTGATATTGAAGAGTGGACATTGCCACTGTGTGTAGCAGCACAGCTTTCAGGCTTAACACTGAATAATCAATATTGATTACATAACACTGATAGCATTGTGTGAGTAATGCTGTTAACCCAGAGTCTTCAAAAGCCCACGAATGTCAATGCAGAAACACAGGTTGTCAACACAGAATTGCATGAGATTTTCTTGGAGTCATACTCCATCTTTGACAAAAAATGTCAGAAAGTATTGCGGCTGTTACAACCTGGTGAGCCAATTTGCTATCAGAAATACGCCTAAAAGTACAATTACTTTATCATAATGAGTTCACACAATATGCTATGCGCGTAGAACATAACCATCAATATGATCGCAAACTGATATATATGCGAACACAAAGTATAACAAGGTGTATGTGTGATGCCTTGTAGCCTTTCTAAAACCGGTCCTGCCATGCAGCACCTGCCTTGCCTGAGCATTACCAGGCATTGCCGGGCAAGGTTAGAAAACTTTTAGTTAATATTGTGTGCAAAACTTTAATTGATTTGAATTGTGAATTGAAATAAAATAAAATATAAAGGGACATTCAAAACTGTTGCATTATCGGCAATTTTCATAATGATTTTCATCGTCAGCAGCTCAAAATACATATGATACACGCAAAGGTATTCATGAAACTCAATCATTGACCGGTTTTATCGGAACATGTTAGTAATAGCACAATGACTTTAACTAGTTCTGTTATAATTCTTAAATGTCGCCGTTTTGTCAGCTATTTCCAATAATTTCGTCTCCTGAGCTTTTAATCTGCCCAATGCATCCCACTGGATTCCAAAATCCGTTCTTTAATTCTGTTGCTCACAGTTTCCCCGGATTGCATTCCTTCTTATTCAGCCTTTCTTCCGACAATCACACCCCCAGATCCTCAGGCCCCCTCTCCCATCACCCACCTTCCCCCTCACCTGATCTAACCTGTTACCTTCCAGCAGCTATTCCGCCCCTACCCACCTTCTTATTCTCTTTTTTCAGTTCCTTTCCAGCACTGAAGGGTCTCAGCCTGAAACGCCGAGTGTTTGTTTTCCTCACAGCTGCTACTTGACCTGTTGAGTTGACTCAGAGATCGTTTAATTTTTGAAGTCCTTTCTCACGAGGTCTTGGCCTCTGAGTTCCTTGCAAGATGAGGAATCTGTATCTGGAGGAATACTGGGAGGAAAATTGGCATTTGATGGCAGTTGAATGCGTGGCTGAGGAGTGGGTGCAGGGGGCAGGGTTTTAGATTTTTGGACCATTGGGATCTCTTCTGGGGAAGGTGGGACGTGTGCAGATTGGATGGGTTGCACCGGAACTGAAGGGGGAGCAATATCCTTGCTGGTAGGTTTGCTAGTATGGTTCGGGAGGGTTTAAACTAATTTGCAAGGGGGGTGGGACCCGGAACGATAGAGCAGTGAAAGAAGTGCATGGAGTAAAGCCAGATCTAACATATAGAGAGGCTTTGAGGAAAGAGCAGCAGAATAAAGGGTATAAAGGTAGTAAGGTAGAAGGGCTAAAGTGTGTGTACTTCAATGCAAGAAGCATCAGGAACAAAAGTGATAAACTGAGAGCTTGGATACATGCATGGAATTATGATGTAGTGGCGATTACGGAGACTTGGCTGGCACCAGGGCAGGAATGGATACTCAGTATTCCTGGATTTCAGTGCTTTAAAAGGGAGAGGGGGGGGGGAAGGGGAGGAGGGGTGGCATTACTGGTCAGGGATACTATTAAAGCTGCAGAAAAGGTGGGTAACGTAGCACGATCCTCTTTTGAGTCAGTATCGGTGGAAGTCAGGAACAGGAAGGGATCAGTTACTCTACTGTGGGTATTCTATAGGCCCCCTGGTAGCAGCAGAGATACAGAGGAGCAGATTGGGAGGAAGATTTTGGAAAGGTGCAAAAATAACATGGTTGTTATCATGGGTGACTTTAACTTCCCTAATATTGATTGGCACTTGATTAGTTCCAAGGGTTTAAATGGGGCAGAGTTTGTTAAGTGTGTCCAGGATGGATTCCTGTCACAGTATGTTGACAGGCCGACTAGGGGGAATGCCATATTAGATCTAGTATTAGGTAACGAACTGGGTCAGGTCACAGATCTGTCAGTGGGTGAGCATCTGGGGGACAGTGATCACCGCTCCCCGACCTTTAGCATTATCATGGAAAACGATAGAATCAGAGAGGATAGGAACATTTTTAATAGGGGAACGGCAAATTATAAGGCTATAAGGCTAGAAATTGCGGGTGTGAATTGGGACGATATTTTTGGAGGGAAATGTGCTATGGACATGTGGTCGATGTTTAGGGATCTCTTGCAGGAAGTTAGGGATAAATTTGTCCCGGTGAGGAAGATAAAGAATGGTAGGGCGAAGGAACAATGGGTGACCAGGGAAGTGGAAAATCTAGTCAGGTGGAAGAAGACAGCATACATGAGCTTTAGGAAGCAAGGATCAGATGGGTCTATTGAGGAATATAGGGCAGCAAGAAAGGAGCTTAAGAAGGGGCTGAGAAGAGCAAGAAGGGGGCATGAGAAAGCCTTGGCGCGTAGGGTAAAGGGAAACCCCAAGGCATTCTTCAATTATGTGAAGAACAAAAGGATGACAGGAGTGAAGGTAGGACCGATTTGAGATAAAAGTGGGAAGATGTGCCTGGAGGCTGTGGAAGTGAGCGAGCACCTCAATGAATACTTCTCTTCGGTATTCATCACTGAGAGGGAACTTGATGACGGTGAGGACAATATGAGTGAGGTTGATATTCTGGAGCATGTTGATATTCAGAGAGAGGAGGTTTTGGAGTTGTTAAAATACATTAGGACCAATAAGTCGCTGGGGCCTGATGGAATATTCCCCAGGCTGCTCCACGAGGCAAGGGAAGAGATTGCTGAACCTTTGGCTAGGATCTTTATGTCCTCGTTGTCCACGGGAATGGTACCGGAGGATTGGAGGGAGGCGAACGTTGTCCCCTTGTTCAAAAAAGGTAGTAGGGATAGTCCAGGAAATTATAGACCAGTGAGCCTTACGTCTGTGGTGGGAAAGCGATAGTGTAGAGATAGGATCTATGGGCATTTACAGAATCATGGTCTGATCAGGGACAGTCAGCATGGTTTTGTGAAGGGCAGACCGTGCCTAGCAAGCCTGATAGAGTTCGTTGAGGAGTTAACCAGGCATATAGATGAGGGTAGTGCGGTGGATGTGATCTACATGGATTTTAGCAAGGCATTGGACAAGGTTCCACACGGGAGGCTTGTTCAGAAAGTCAGAAGGCATGGGATCCAGGGAAGTTTGGCCAGGTGGATTCAGAATTGGCTTGCCTGCAGAAGGCAGAGGGTCATGGTGGAGGGAGTACATTCAGATTGGAGGGTTGTGACTAGTGGTGTCCCTCAAGGATTTGTTCTGGGACCTCTACTTCTTGTGTTTTTTATTAACGACCTGGATGTGGGGTTAGAGGGGTGGGTTGGCAAGTTTGCAGGCGATACAAAGGTTGATGGTGTTCTAGAAAGTGTAGAGGATTGTCAAAGATTGCAGAGAGATATTGATAGGATGCAGAAATGGGCTGAGAAGTGGCAGATGGAGTTCAACCTGGAGAAGTGTGAGGTGGTACATTTTGGAAGGACAAACTCCAAAGCAGAGTATAAAGTAAATGGCAGGATACTTGGCAGTGTGGAGGAGCAGAGGGATCTGGGGGTACATGTCCACAGATCCCTGAAAGTTGCCTCACAGGTAGATAGGGTAGTTAAGAAAGCTTTTGCGGTGATAGCTTTCATAAGCCGAGGGATAGAGTTTAAGAGACGCAATGTAATGATGCAGCTCTATAAAACTTTAGTTAGGCCACATTTGGAGTACTGTGTCCTGTTCTGGTCGCCTCAGTATAGGAAGGATGTGGAAGCATTGGAAAGGGTACAGAGGAGATTTACCAGGATGCTGCCTGGTTTAGAGAGTATGGATTATGATCAGAGATTAAGGGAGCTGAGGCTTTACTCTTTGCAGAGAAGGAGGATGAGGGGAGTCATGATAGAGGTGTACAAGATATTAAGAGGAATAGACAGAGTGAGCAGCCAGCGCCTCTTCCCCAGGGCACCACTGCTCAGTACAAGAGGACATTGATTTAAGGTAAGGGGAGGGAAGTTCAAGGGGGATATTAGAGGAAGGTTTTTCACTCAGAGAATGATTGGTGCGTGGAGTGCACTGCCTGAGTCATTGTGGAGGCAGATACACTAGTGAAGTTTAAGAGACTATTGGACAGGTATATGGAGGAATTTAAGGTCGGGGGTTATATGGGAGGCAGGGTTTGAGGGTCGGCACAACATTGTGGGCCAAAGGGCCTGTACTGAGCTGTACTGTTCTTTGCTCTATGTTCTATGTTCACCAGAAAAAGAAGGGAGTCACAAAGTGTTGCACGTCAGAGAAACAGCCCCTTCGGCCCACTGCCCCAAGGCTGACCACTTTGTCTATCTATTTGATGTGTCGCTGACCACTTGCCTGATTGAGTGCAGCTTCAACGACACCCGATAATTGGATTAATTTCACATGTGTGTAATCCTTTTGAAGGCTGTTTCTACTTTTGCTTCCACCAGCTCCTCTGGCAGATCAGTTTCCGTCTACTGAAGTTAGGATTGAACCGGGGGACCAGCGCTCTGGCGCAGTGTTGCCAACCGCTTAGCCGTTCGGCCTCCTTTATTCTCCTCGGTCCCTTTGAATCCTGAAACTCTTCTCCCTTAAAAGCCCCCTTTAAATCCTTGTGCTACACTCACAATCTGGGCAATTTACAATTGCCAGTTAACTTGTGCTGGGCCCAAAACTTAGAGGGAATGCTTTCTGTAGCAGCAATACAGGGAGCCTTTGCTTTCTCCTTGCCAAGCAGTCAGAATGAGACATGAATCATTACTGCAGCCCTCAAAGCTTTATTTAGAAGAAACAAATTATTTTTTTTTCCAGAATTTGCAGAATCTGTTGTGTTTAGGATAACAGAAAGCGGTGGGGTTTACAATCGGATTGAGGAATCGCGACACTTCAAAGCCTTCCATCCTATTATCGCTCCTGTCAGATCACGTGGATAGGTGGTGTTGGAACGCGTCGAAAGTGGGATGGCTCCGTCCCGAATTGCCTCGCAACTGTGTGGTGTGGAAAATATATGTGTCGAAATATGTTTGCTCAGAAAAGAGATCGTTGTAAAATTGATAATGAATTACCAGGAATGGGGTTCGAACCCACGTGAACATTCGTTCATTGGATCTTAAGTCCAACGCCTTAACCACTCGGCCATCCTGGTTCATTAAATAAACGAAGATGTAAATTCTTAGCTTTCAATTGACAATCATACGAAGTCGGAATTCCTGCTTGGATAATGCTGTTGCACTAACGTGCACTCGCTTTCCGTTAAAAGAATAATTATTCAACTTCCTTGGTATTTCAGCTTTCATCTCCTTTTTCTATTTCATACGTGGGCCATAACACGTATGTAAGTTTTTAAGGTTAAGAACTGAACATAGATTTAAGAGGAGAAGAAATAGATTCTTTTTTAAATATAGGGAGTTCAGTGTTAAGTTTTCTCTTATATACTGAGTGGAACTGCCACGATTTGGTGGAATCAGATGAAATCACTGAACTTATGACGCAACCTGTCAGCGAGAAAGATGACTGAGTGGGATAGATAGACAGATAGATAGATAGATAGAGATAGACTGATAAAAATGCACGAAGACTGAAGCTAGAAGCTTAGAGGGAGATCACACCGCGGCTGCTGGGAGTTTGAAACAATGAGACTTGCTGCAACTCTGGTGCGGGGTCAACTCCTGCTTCCTCGTCCACTGTGAGCTCTGACCCAGTGACCCCATAGACCGGGTTCGATGCGGTTAAGCAAATCAAATTATTGCCACCCTTTCCCGCGACAGAGGTGGATTCGTACTTCAGCACTTTTGAACGCATAGTAGTGTCATTGCAATGGCCTAAAGATGTTTGGGAGGTAGGTGCCGAGACTAATACAGCGAGAAAGAGGGCAGGTGACATGCACCAGTTCGCTGAGCCCCAAGAGGTTGGCGAGTCTCCGCATCAGAGGTCGTGCGGGACGAACATAGAACATAGAAATCCACAGGCCCTTCCGTCCACAATGTGCCGATCATGTAACTACTCTAGAAACTGCCTAGAATTTTCCCGTCGCAGAGCCTTCCGTTATTTTAAGCTCCACGTATCTACTTAAATCTCTTAAAAGATCCGAGTGTATCCGACTTCACCACCGTCGTCGGCAGTGCATTCCACGCACCCACCGCTCTGTGTGAAAACCCTACCCCTGACATCACCTCTGTACTAACTTCCAAACACCTTTAAACAATATCCCCTAGTGTTAACCTTTTCAGTCCTGAGAACAAGCCTCTGGCTACCCACACAATAAACACCTCTAATCCCCCGTCGCTCCAAGGGGAAACGGCCAAGTTCACTCAACCTATTCTCATAAGGCACGCTCTTCAATACAGGTAACCTCCCTATAAATCTCCTAGGCGCTCTTTTCACAGTCTCCATGTCCTTGCTGTAGTGGGGTGACCAGACCTGAACACTGTACTCCAAGTGGGGTCTCACCAAGGTCTTATTCAGCTGTAACATTACCTCACGCCTCCTCAACGCAACTCCACGGTTGATGAATGCCAACGCACCATCGGCCTTCTTGGTCATCTTCTTGGTCAACGTTGTCAACTTGCGGTGCTGGTTTGAGTATCCTGTGGATACCGAAGCCCATGATTTCTCAGGCACGAAGCTCGGCGACCGTTGATACTGTTCAGTGAATATTTGGAAGACTTGTTGTAGGGGTCCCGTCATCGGCGTGGTAGGGCTCAATGCCGAAGATCGAAGCCCGTAGTCCGATGGCGGCTTGTCCGGAAGTTGAAGCCCGATGGATGATATCCTGGGTCTGCGAGACTTCAAGCCCAATGTGTCAGTCGGAGGCGCGATGCTTGCGAGCTTGCTAAGGCGAGAACTCTGGAACTGTATTGGGGTTGGAATACTCTGTGAGTAGATAGGTGTGTGAGTGAGTGGGAGGGAGGAAAAGGGCTTGTTTCATTGATGTTGTTTTGTTGCTGTTGCTTGTGTTCTGGTGCTGAAAATTGTGGCCAAGCTATATTGGTACTGTAATGCATGGCAGCATTTATATGCTCCGCCCAAAACATTTTCATGTTACATTGGTTGTTCAATCAAACGACGCTTTTCACCAGATGTTGATAAATACATTAATCTGGTCTGATCTTACGGCTGAAGTCAAGGCGACTTGGCGGAAGTCATTAAGATACATTAGATGCAGCAGATCCTGCCGATTCTGGAACGCTGAGGGATAAATGACGACTGTTAATTTTTCCTCAAAGATTCTGCCAGACCAGTTGAGTTCCTTCTGTGGTTTTGTGTGAGGAATTCTGTCCCTTAGGGTCCACCGGACTTTAATAGTTGTTGCAACATACTTTTGGTCTATTCACCACCCTGGAGAAGGTCTGAAATATTTTTTAAGAACACGACTGAGAGGAATCCGTACATACCCTAGTGGAGCTAGTGAATTAAGTTTCGATGATTTAGGATGGGGTCACTTGAAGAATTAAGACGCACGAAATCACATAACCCCCGAAGTCTGATTATCTGATTAAGTGCGTCATTGGTTGCGATGATTTAGGATTGGGTCACATGACGTCTTATAACTACATAACCCCCGAGGCGTCACAGGCATCCGGTCAGAGAAGGAAGAATCTCCTACCATTCACTGCTCTTCCCCAGCAAAACCAATGTCGAATCCAATATATTACTTCATCTTGAATGTCAAGTGATTGAGCCTTCTTGAACAAACTCACATGCGGGAGCTTGTCAAACTCCTTTCTCTAACCTTCGTAGATAACATTTACTGTCTTCCCTCCTTCAACTTTCCCGTAACTTTCTCCGAGAGCTTTCTGATTGGTTGGAAACGATCTATCGCGCACAAAGAGATGCTGACTATTCCAAATCAATCACCGTCTATCAAAATACTCATATATTCTGTCTCTTAGAATATCTTCCAATTACTGGCCCACTACTGATGTCAGGCTCACTTGCAAATAAAATCCCGGTTTATCCTTCGAGACTTGTTTAAAGGGTTGGAACAGCCCCTTTCCAGCCCGTTATCTATTTCACCAATCTACTTCCAAGTTATTTATTTCACTCCTCCCCCTCTCCCAGTTTAAATTACTACTTTGTTCTTCCTCCTTCCCTACTGCATCCTTCTTACTTTGGATTCTCGTCGTTTTTTCTCCAGTCCTGATGAAGGGTCTTGGCCTGAAACTCCGATTGTTTACTATTTTCCGAAGATGTTGTCTGGCCTTCTGAGTTCCTCTAGCATTTTGTTTGCGTTGAAAGCAATAAAACCCTCCTCTGTAATCTATATAGTGTTCATGACCTCATTGCTACCTTGTCTTTCCTTTGTTCTATAGGCGGTGCCCGCATCCTGAATAAATACAGAAGCAAAAGATCTATTATGATCTCCTCCACCGCTTCCTATGCATTTTGGATACCCCTCAAGTACCTCACTTATTCCTACCTGCCCATACCTGCTATGCAGCACCGTCTCTTCTTAACCAGAGCGTCAATATCTGTCGAAAAACAGAATTTCCTGAACCATTTTTGTCTTTGATTCGGATAAGAATTATGATCACTAGATGCAAAATACTCTCCCAAACAAACTTCTGTCACCTGTCCTGTCTCAGATCCAACGTGACCCTAGGACTTAAGAATGCTGCGGATTCAATCCCACTATCTTGTTGAGACTTCTATATACTGATTAAGGAAAAGTTCTTGAGCAGATCTGACAAACTTAATCCCATGTACTCTCTTTACTGTTTGGTTGTCCCAGTAAATATGTTGAACATTAATATCACCTACTAACACAAGCTTACATTTCTTGTAACAGTCTACCATCTTTCTACAAATTTGCCCCTCTAAGTCCCACGGACTGTTAGGTGATCTATAATATAGCCCTACTAACGAGATCATACATTTTGTATTCCTCAGGTCCACACGTAAACTCTAATCGAGTTTCCCTGTCTGTCCTGGCTGAGCACTGCCGTGGTTTTTTTCCCCAGACTAGCTATGCCATCCATCCTCCTTTAATCCCTCCGTCCGTTTACGTCTACAACAGCGGGATCCCAGAACACTGAGCTGCCATTCCTCCCCAGGCTTCAACCAATTCTTATTAATAGCCACAATATTACAATTCCATTTGGTGATCAATACCCTGAGCTCATTTGCCTTCCCTTAAATACCAGTACAATATACAAAACGCAGACCATAATTTCCACCATGATCACCAGTTTGCTTTTTGACTTTGTCTGAGGTCTTAACAAAATCCGTATCCATAGAGAAAGAAAAAAACGGTAGTATTTAGCCTGGCTCTATGTTCCCATCCCCATGTAACTCTAGATTCACGAGGTTAATTCCTGGGATGTCCGGACTGTCTTACACAGAGAGGTTAGAGAGACTAGGCTTGTACACGTTGGAATTAAGGAGATTGAGAGGGGATCTGATTGCAATTTATAAGATTATTAAGGGATTGGACAAGATAGAGACAGGAAATATGTTCCAGATGCTGGGAGAGTCCAGTACCAGATGGCATAGTTGGAGAATAAGGGGTAGGTCATTTAGGACAGAGTTAAGGAAAAACTTCTTCTCCTAGAGAGTTGTGGGGGTCTGGTATGTACTGCCTCGGAAGGCAGCTGAGGTCAGTTCTCTGGATGCTTTCAAGAAGGAGCTAGATAGGTATCTTATGGATAGGGGAATCAAGCGATATGGGGATAAGGCAGGAACCGGGTATTGATAGTAGATGATCAACCATGATCTCAGAATGGCGGTGCAGGCTCGAAGGGCCGAATGGTCTCCTTTTGCACCTATTGTCTATTGTCTACCCTGTGCAGTGCTAGCAAACCTATCCACTAGGATATCAGAGCTCCTCTAGGTTAGGTGGAAAGCATCACTGCCATGCAGCTCTCACCTTCCCTGGAAGAAAACCCAATGATCCACAAATCGGAAGCCGTCTCTCCTCCATAACCACGTGTTAATCTGTAAAGATCATTCTATTTCTGGCCTCACTCGCACGTGGTACGAGTGGCAATCCCAAGATCACAACCCGAAGGTCCTGTCGTTTAACTTAGTAACCAACTCCCTGAACTGACTTTGAATTACCTCCTCCACACTTTCCACCAACGTCACTGACACTGAAGTAGGTCTTGGCTTCGTACTGCTCGCCCTCCCGCTTGGGAAATCTAAGGACTTAATCCGACATTTCCCCGACCCTGGCACCAGAGAGGCAACATACCGTCCCGGAATCTCGCTATCGTCTGCAGACCGTCCTTTCTGTTCTGCTAACGAAGGAATCCCCAACAACCAAGGCTCGCTTCTCCTCTCTCTCTCTGAACTGAGCCACAGAGCCAGATTGATTGTCAGAAACAAAAGCCCTGTTCACGAACCGCTGTTTCCTCTGCTATTTCATAACCTCCAACTGTATCCAAAGAGGACTACCACAGGAGTACTGTGCATGGCTGTCTAACTCATTTCCCCTTCCTGACTGTCCTGTATCCTGCACCTTGGGTGTATGTATATGCCCTGTTAATTACACTTTAACTTTCCAAATTTTCCAGAGTTCATCCAGTTCCAACTCCAACTCATCAACGCGTTAGAAGCTGCAGCTGGAAGGACTACTTGCATGTGAAGCCATCAGGGACGTTGAAAGACTCTCTGCCTCTTATCCCACAAGAGCAATATGCAACTCTCTTTCCTGGCACCCCTTATACTGTCGCGCATGCAGGACGGAACCCGAGTGCGGCGGAAGGCAGCCTCAGTAACGGAAGTCGCTGACAACAGCCCGACACCAGGAGCAGAATGCGGCAGGCTCCACATAGAGAGACGAAAACAGAGCTTAGGCAGAGGAATACCAACAGAGCCCCGAGGGAAAGACTGAGAGACGCCGCGAGAGAAATCACTCTCTCTCAATACAGTCATTCCGTCCAGACACTAAATATGAGTTCACTTTAAAGGCTCGACGAATGCGAGACACACGTGCCATTCAAAATTAAATTGACACGCTTAAACCGAAATTACAAGGGCTGATAACGATTAGTAAATACAAGTGCTGAAGAACACTGGCCGCTCAACACTCTACGGCGAGCTGCAGAGGCCACAGGGCTCATGATATCCCTCTACTTTAATTGCGCAACTATAGTGATGAAAACGATTAATACACCGAAAGGAAATCTACTTGCAGCTTTTCGCCTTCTCTCACCGACACCTCACCTTGCTGAAGCCTCAAAATCCACAATCTAGCAGATTCCATTCTAACAATGGCCACTCCAGCAACGGCGGCCCCGCTTGCCCCTGTCTTCTTATTAGGCTTGCTAATGAATTCCAATCTGCAATTGGTCGTAGGTCGAAAGCCGAATCTATCTTCAGCTTCCTCTGCTTAAGAGGATGAGAGAAAATGCAAGCATATCCTTCACATTCACCCAGGGTTGTCTACAACGCTGCAGCACACCATCCCTTTCTCCCTGAGAACCATTGTATCATAATGGCTTTGCACACAGCGATTTTCTAAATTATCGTCGTCGTTCCCCCGATTGTCCGCTTCTTTCCCGTCCTTCATCGTTTCAACCATTTAGTCCCCCAGCTCCTTCCCTTACCTAACTGTTCCCATAGGGCCACGATCCCTACATTATCTGGCAGCCCTTACCGCCTTCCTTAATGATCATATCTCATCGTCTGCAGCCCTTTGTTGCTTGATATATTACTTCGCAGTCTCTGTGACTATCTGTACGCTCCCTCCATGTTCTATCTTCCCTAACCAATACTAACCTGATCTATACAGATATAACTCTTTACTGCTCTGTCCCCTTCTGCACACATCCCCTTCAGTTATTTTAAAACACAAAGGGTGAAAGAGAAAAAGAGAAAGAGAGAAAGAGGGAGGGGCG
>NC_082731.1:20112544-20165057 GCF_030144855.1 Hypanus sabinus
ATTGGTAGGCGACGGGTGGAACCAATTGAGAGAGGGGGATAATGAGCAGACAGAGCCATGTACGGGAGGGGAACCGAGGAGAATGTTTGTCTGCAGGTGCAGGAATCTGACAAGGTAGGTGATTGATTAAATCAGGAACATGTCTATTAAATCGTACTCAGCCCTGTGCGATGGATTTTGCTTCGGTTTCAAGGTATGAACATAAAGAGAGGTTGGGCAAACTTTGGAGCGCTGGATGCTGCTGGGAAACCTGACAAATCTGTATTAATACATCGCAGGTACAGATAGAACAGAGTAAAATTATTTGTAAAAATCCTTCGTTGCAATTTCACACTTTGAGAATGAATGACTCAACCTCTTGTGCACCTGTGCCCAGGAGTGCATGTACCACATTGTGCAAGGATCATAATCTTTCCCAATAAATTGCCCTAGATGCGACGTTTCCGAAACTACAGTCGCAGTGGCTTCAAGCTCCGCTGTGCACTCTCATCTCCAGACACCATGTTCATTCATGCTGAACCGATCGATCGACTGTGGCATATACAGGTTGGAAAATAAACTGCATTTCTGGATCTATCCAAATAATGAGGGCTCTATTCTCGGAAAAGACAGTTAAAGGGAATCAAGGGCCATTGTAGATCCAGGAAAGGGTGAAATAATATGCACACGCCAAGGGCAGCGAACACGTATAAACAAATTCATTCACAATGTAGCCAGTGTAATCGTACTGACAGCTGTTCACAAGTCAGTAACAGCAGTTAGGGACGCTGGAATTAATCCCGCGAGTACCCTCTTCACAGAGAGGGAGGAACACGAATGTCAAATAGGAATAGAGCAGGAAAAATATGGGTGCAATAGAAACACCTCTAGACGGAGAGCATGGAATAGCTTTGTGGATGGGTGTCGGAGGTACATAAACTAGAACACACGGTCTGGGGGCACTGTGATGGACGGCGCAGGTGGAGAATGAGCTTCAGCAGCACTGACAGGGAATTGCTAAGCTCAGGCTGCTGGCCCTGACAGAAACAATGCTCTATAGTAAAGGCAGACAAGCAAATATATATTCAGAGAGCCCGTATACCTTCGGAACGGTTATCGGATTGCCTGGGACGATGAGGATTTGTAACCACAACAGGTGCAGGTATTGAGCACGGACACCCAATACAACAACTGCTGGAAGCACTGTCTGCCAGCTCAAGTGACAGTAATTAAAGTGGAATCTCAGCGGTAAGAGAAGAGTAAGGAGCAAAAAGTAATAACAAGAAATTGAAGTGCGGAGGGAGAAACGTCGGAAGCCAGTTGAATAAAAACAGACAGCTCCGAGGGGACCATTGGGAAACACAGAAAAATCAGTGGAAAAGCTTATCAATATGAACAAAAGAAAATCTGCAGATGCTGGAAATCCAAGAAATACACACAAAATACTAGAGGAATTGACCTGGTCAAGCAGCATCTCTGTAGTGATGATCTGTAATTAAGCTGCCTGGTCTTTTGCGTTTGTCTAGAATTTTGTGCGTATTGGCTTCTAATTATGGATCAGTTCAGCCGGCGGGTAGAAGCTTTCCCAACCAGAGACTGCACCGCCAGCAGCGCTGCACGAAATGTTCTCAGGCAATTCTACCAGATGGTCTATGACCATGAAGCACAGTTCACAGGGAAAGTGATAAATGAAATGTGCCGACTGCGAGGGATTCGACAATGGTTCCACAACCCCTATGACGAAGGACACGGCCTGGAAGATTAGTGCGCCTTCAGGTTCTCGGGCTTGGAGGCGGGCATATTCGAGTCCGGTGCTGCTGCCTGATGTGCTGTGTGAGTACACGGAAGATCTAAAGCAGCAAGAACTAAAGACCCGAGTTCCTTGGGCACAGAGCTCGGAAAAAGCGACACCAGAGGCTTTGAAGACCATATTTCAGCGAGTTGATTGATGTGTCCCTCCTCTCGCTGTGAAACAGGAACACCTCTTTTCCGCTTATTCGGAAGAAAGAGTGCCTGTGATACGTCGAATTCTGGTTGAACGAATTGTCTTTGATATACTGCGTATATCTGTCTTTCTTAATGCTTTGCTACAGGCTTGAGTGCTCTTGCCCGGTGCCGATGCTTTTTATTGGTGGGGAGGGTGCTTTGCGTTTCCAATATCTGTCATTCATTCTTCGGGGCACTCTTCTGTTTTCCTGGATGTTTTCGAAGAAATATTATTTCAAGATGTATATTCTTTAAATTTCCCTGACAATAAATGTATCGATTTATCCTATAGAGCCTATTGAACCCTCAGTGTTCAGGAATGGTAAAAAGCATAAACCAAAGAATACCTTTGCCAAAACGACAGCTGATGGGGAAAGACATGGGTTGATGTATTACCATTCATCCTGATGAGATTGCGAGCAATCCAAACCGCACGCTGGTTTTCAGCCACAATGAGCTATTGGTAGGGTGAAAAATCAGATTCCCTTATGGGATAATTATGGGTTGCGGTGAGCCCTGGGTGTACAGGGATAGACTGACACAGTATGTGAAAGACCTTTGTATGCGACTTATAGTATTGAAGGATCGAGCCAAACAACAGCAGCACATTGATGATCAGAAAGATTAAATGGGAAAGTAGATAGTTCTCCCAAAACCGACTGACCAAGTCATGCTGAGAGTGTTGCTTGAAAGTGTATCTCCCAGTTGGATCGGACCACAAATGGTACTTTCAAAAAGTAACACGTGTTTATGTGAAGACGTCACGAGGCAGCCAGTGGAAACAATGGATTCAGGCTATACTGTGAGACTCATTTTCTTGTTGACACCACAGGCGAAGCCGGGGAAGGAGTGTAGCTAGTAACCGTGTAAATATAGAGAATCCAAGGGATAGTCACAAGCCAGCCACAGCAGAACTGAAGACAATTGTTGAAAACAGATCGACAGCAAACGCGATGGTAGAAGGCACCGGGATTGCGACAGAAACCCGTGAATAACATGCTATAGAGACGGTAAAATAACTCCATTCTGACCGGTGATTACTGAAGGTATATGATTAGTTGAAAAGCAGTAACTAGAAAATATATTGCAGAAAATGTATCGGCAGTGATTTAATTTAAAACAGACACATCCATGTCTTCGATAGTATGGTAGAATGAGGAAGATTGCCTAGGAAATCTGAAGGCAGTTACACTCAGTCTGAATGAGGAACAGAAGTGGACTGGCGCCGTTCAGCAGTTGTGGCCAACGATCACTTGTTAAATTTGGGCAGGATTTGCAACCAGGGAGAGGTCGTTGCGGTAATTGGAATGATGACCACCCGAACCCCTGATTGCACATAGCCTAGAGAGTCTGTGAGCCTGATGAATTTATTTTATTGTTACCCCTCAGAAGAGAGTGTTTAAGCTACAAGAGAATGGAGGGATGAAGGAATTGACTAAGCTTCAATCGGTCAGCAAAGAAAGAGCCAACAGGCATACGCATGAAGCTGCATTTCTAAAGACTGTTGCTCACATTTTTGCACAAACGCTTTGCCAATCATTTTGAAAGAAGTAATTAGGAATAATAGGGTAGATGTACATGAGCCTACAGGAATTATGGGAAATACCGAAGGAGGGTATTTTTGCTGCCCAATTTGAGTAAATCTTCCCTAAGATTGGCCTTTCGTGCTGGATAATTATTTTTGACCGGGGTGCCAAGAGAAGGGAATATTCAAGAGAATTTTAGATACAGCTCATGTGGCAATTAAAGTAACTGACCAGCCACGAGCCTTCAGAGTCGAATATGCATTTTAGATTATTTTAAAATGCAGCTTTGAACAAATGATCCCATAACGCCGCAGATCACGGAGCAGGCAATACTTATTAAAAATGCATTTCGATGTCTCGGGTATGGGTGCAAATCGTGAGGCGTGAGGCTTGTGTGTGTTTCCAAAGAAAGCGTTGTGGGTGCATTGTAAATATGGAATTGTCCTTTGCTGGTTAGTACATAATACATGAGGTAGCTTGGGCAGCGAGACTTTTCAACCGAAAGCGCCTTAATGCTGTATATTGCCTGCTGTATCTTGTATTTATTTTTCAAAAAAACTCACCCTTATTATACTGTAATCGGCTGTCTTTTTCAGGTGCGTCATTTGCTCCACCCTCTTCTACGGGACCCCACTAGCTGCTCCCATCCGCCCTCCGCCGGGATTGCTCTTTCTGCGATTCGTTTTCATTCGTCCTCTCCACTAATCTTCAACCAGGCACTTACTCTTGTAAGCGGCTTGATATCTGCACCTGCCTCACTACCATTGAGAACCGAATACGTTTTGCTTATTTTCTGCCTCAGCGGCGTGTCCTCCGTTTGCCGGAGGGAAGACATGCGGAGAGAAATGCGTCTGAATTACTGCAGAGGAGAGAGTAAAATCCAAGGAAAAGATTGGGGAACTAATATGGTGCGAAAATGAAGGGAGAAAGAGGGAGATTGGGAATGATAGAGTGAGAAAGTGAATAAATCAGGGAAACATAAGAGTACTGAAGTTGTGAGAGAGAGGGGGAGAGAGAAATGGTGGTCGATACCGCAGTAAGTAGGGACGAGAGGCTGGGGACGAGAAAGAAACTGGGAAGGAGAGAATTAGTGGAAGAAGAATGCAAGGAAGGAATGAGGTCCAGCCACCGTAGCGTAGAGTTTATCGCGAAGCTGTTTACAGTTCTGGGCATTTCATGTACTGATAAGTATGTTAATAGCTTAATTTAATTTGAGTTGTGATTAGGTTAGGCTCTTGGATCTGTAGAGGTGAAGGTCGGTGCCCGATTGGATTATTCCGCGATCCACTGTTCAGTAACTAAATAAAACAAAAGTTGAAAATATGGGACAAACAAAGCATGAGGGAGAGGGGTAGACGGAGTGAGCGAAAGAACGGGAAAGAAAAAGACAGGGCAAGTGGGAAGGACTGTTATATCGGCGGGGGGAGGTTGCATGAGAAAAAATAACATGAGTAAGTTGAAAATAAAGAGGGAAAGACAAAGTATAAGGCAGGAACGAAATAGAGGAAAGCAACGCCTGTGAAACGGAAGGAACGATTGATGTAGGGACACAGGAAGAAATGAAGAATGGAAGGTGAGAGATGAATAGAGTGTGAGGCGTTCAGAGAGAGATGTATAGATTGAGTGAGAGGGAGAGAGAGAGTGAGTGACAGAGAAAGCATAGCTTTGTGGGCCGAAGGGTCTGCATTGTGCTGTAGGTTTTCTATGCTTCTATGTTTCTAGAGAGTGAGATTGCAAAAAAGTGAAAGGAGGAGAACGATTGCGTGTAAGTAAAACGAGATAGAAAGAGGTACAAAGACAAGCAGGAACAGCAAAATTAACTGAAACAAAATGTGATTGGTGTCCGGACCGGATTCATTCGGCACTCACAGCCAATCAATGCAACGGCAGGAACGCGCACCCACACTTACGCAAGCTGAAATACGCCGCAGGTCTGATTTTGCTGTTCATTATCGGTCAAGTATATTAAGTTATTCGACTGCAAGTAAACTGTCTTTCGATCCGGACAGCATGAATTTCCTGTGTTCTCTGCTGATTATATTGGCTATGATGCCCGGTGAGTCTTCGCGCTAACGGTCTGTATCTGTTTCTTATGTCCGGAGAAAACTCGATCTGTTCATGTATTCTGTCATTTTATTGCAGGAGCATTTGGGAAAGATTCCGTGACGCAGTGGCCGACTGATTTAACGATTGCGGAAGAGCAAAATGTAACACTGAACTGTAATTACACTGGCGATGCTGACTATATTTTTTGGTACGTTCAGCATCGAGTGGAGTCTCCAAAATACTTGCTAAAGATGCTTAGCACCGGAAAGACTTACCGGCATGCAGAATGTCCGGCGAGGTTTACCGGTGGTGTCGAAAGTGGCAACAAAATGGCATATTTGAAGATCTCTGGTGCTTTTGTGTCGGACTCCGCCGTGTATCTTTGTGCCATGAGTTCCACAGTGTTGTAAGGTGATGACAGCGCTGGACAAAATCCAACTGTGATGCAGGAGCGGCCGCAAGAGGGGGCTCTTTGCCTTGAAAATGACAGGAACGCTGAAACAAATCCCCACCGTCACGTGATCGACTTAAGCATGAAAATATTATTCGCAGAAGATATGCAGATTCGAGGAAATCTCCGTCAATGGAATGCGTACCAATTTGCACAAATTGAAGTTTTTTAAATATTTCCCAAACGCATGCGATATGTTAGTTGACACAAGGGAAATAGTATCAATAGCTGATCTGGATTTGCCAACAAATGGACAGGAGTTTTATATTACGGGTGCAGGAGAAATAACAGTGAAAGTAAAAAGAAGCGAATTGCAGACACTCGAAATAGGCGAGGCGCCACTTTCAGTGTATTTCTGGATAAATACAAATAATTTGGGTGCTATTCTCGGAATAGATTCTGAAAGGGAAGCAAGGGTCATTGTAGATCCAGGAACGGGTGAAATAATATGCACAAGCCAGGGGCAGCGAGCAGGTACGTAATCGCATTAACAGCTATTCACAAGTCAGCAACGGGAAAAAATATATGGGTTGAAATGAAATTCCTCTAAAGGCAAAGCAGGGAGTAGAATTGTGGATGGGTCTCGGAGGTACCTAAACTAGAACACACGTCCTGGATGCACTGTGGCGAAGGACGCAGGTGAAGAGTGATCTTCAACAGGACAGCCAGGGAATTGCTAAGATCAAGTGGCAGAACTGTTGGCCCGACAGAAACAATGCGCTACAGTAAATGCAGGCAAGCAAATAGATATCCAGACAGCCCGTATACCATCGGGGCGGCTATCGGATGAGCTGGGAACGATGAGGATTTGTAAACACAACTGCTGCAGGTATTCAGCACGAGCACCCAACACAACAACTGCCGGAAGCACTGTCTGCCAGCTCAAGTGACAGTAGTTAAAGTGGAATCTCAGCGGTAAGAGAAGAGTAAGGAGCAGAAAGTAATAACAAGAAATTGCAAGTGTGCAGGAAGAAACGTCGGAAGCCAGTTGAATAAAAACAGACAGCTCCGAGGGGACCCTTGGATACCATTCAAAAGCAGGAGGAAAAGCTCAATTCTCGTCATTATGAAAAATAGAAAACCTGCAGATGCTGGAAATCCAAGAAATACACACAAAGTGCTGGAGGAATTGACCTGGCCAGGCGGAATCTCTGTAGTGATGATCTGTAATTAATCTGCCTGGTCTCCTGCGTTCTTCCGGCATTTTGTGTGCATTGTTCTGTAATTATGGATCACTTCAGCCCGCATGCAGAAGCTTTCCGAACCAGAGACCGTATCGCCAGCAGCGCTGCACGGAGTATTGTGAGGTAATCCATCCAGGGTGAAGACCTCTTCTAAACGGCTAAGAACAGGAAGCACATTTCACAGGGAATGTGATAAATGAAATGTGCCGACTGCGGTGGATTCGACAACGGTTACACATCCCCTTCCACCAAGACGCTGCCTGTAGGATTAGTGCGCTTTCAGGGTCCCGGAATTCGTGGGGGGTGGGCTGATTCGAGGCCGGTGCTACCGCCTGATGTGTTGTGTGAGTACGCGGAAGATCGGAAGCAGCAAGAACTAGAGACTGGAATTCTTTGGGCACGGAAAAGCGAAGCCACTGACTTTAAACACCCTAAATCAGCGAGATGTTTATTATGTCTCTCTTCTCGCTGTGAAACGGGAACACCTCTTTCCCCATATGAAGCAGAAAGAGAGGCTCTGGTATGTCGAATATGGGTGGACGATTTGCCTTTGATGTACTTCATTTATCCGTCTTTCCTAATGCTTTGCTACAGGCTTGAGTGCTCTTGCCCGATGCCGATGCTTTTTACTGATGGGGGAGGGGGTTCGATGCTTTGATGCTGCTTATGCGCGGCAGCGGAGAGGTGGGGGCGGGGGAGCTCGATGATTTGATGCTGCTTATGCGCGGCAGCGGAGAGGTGGGGGCGGGGGAGCTCGATGATTTGGTGCTACATATGCGCGGCAGGGGGTTGTTGGGAGGTGGATTTGCGTTTCTAATATCTGCCATTCATTCTTTGGGGCACCCCTCTGTTTGCCTGGATGTTTCAAAAGAAATATTATTGCCGGATGTATTTTCTCTTCATTTCTCTGACAATAAATGTACCTATTTAACCTAACGAACCTATTGAACCCTCAGTGTTCAGGAAAGGTGGAAAGCATAAACCAAAGAATACCTTTGCCAAAACTACAGCTGATGGTGAAAGACATGGGTTGCTGTATTACCATTCTTCCTGATGAGATTGCGAGCAATTCAAGCAGCACGCTGGTTTTCAGCCGCTATGAGCTATTGGTAGGGTGAAAAATCAGATTCCGTATTGGGATAACTACGAGTTGAGGTGAGCCTGGGGTGTACATGAATAGCATGACACAGTATGTGAAAGAGCTTTGCATGCGACTGATCGCATTGAAGGATCGAGCAAAACAACAGCAGCACATTGATGATCAGAGAGATCCACTGGGAAAGGGGATAGTCCCCCAAATCCCTGTGACCAAGTCACGGTGAGGGTGTTGGTTAAAAGTGTATGCTCCCAGATGGATTGGACCACAGATGGCACCTTTAAAAAGTGACACGTGTTTTTGTGAAGGGTTTACGAGTCAGCCAGTGGAAACAATGGATTCAGATCATACTGTAAGACTCGCCTTCTGGTTGCCACCATAGACAATGCAGGGGAAGGAGTGCAGCGTGTAATTATAGAGAATACAAGAAATGGACTCCAGTCAGCCCCACCAGAACTGACCACAATTGATGGACCACAGCAAACGCGAAGGTAGAGGGCACCGAGATTGTAAGAAAAACCTGTGAATAGCATATTAGAGTGTAACGGTGGACGTACTCTGTTCTGACCTCTGATTACAGAAGGTATGTGATTAGTTTAATAGCAGAGGAGAGAGTAAAATCCAGGGAAAAGTATGGGGAACTAATATGGTCCGAAAATGGAGGGAGAAAGAGGGCGATTGGGAATGATGGAGTGAGAAAGGGAATAAATGAAGGAGACGTAAGAGTACTGAAATTGTGTGTGTGTGTGTGTGTGTGTGTGTGTGTGTGAGAGAGAGAGAAATGCTGATCGATAGAGCAGGAAGTAGAGAGAGAGGCGGGGGAAGACTGAGAAACTGGGAAGGGGAGAATTAGTGGAAGAAGAATATAAGAAAGAAATGAAGTTCAGCCACCGTAGCGTAGTGTTTATCGAGAAGCTGTTTACAGTTCTGGGCATCGGATTTCGGTGTTCGATTCCTGCGCATCTGTAAAGGGCTGGATGACCTCCCTTCGGAAAGTACAGAAATTCTGCGGGATCTCCAGTCTCCGCTCAGTCCAACGATGTACTGATAAGTATGTTAATGACTCATTGTAATTCGAACTGTGACGAGGTTAGGGTCTTGGATCTCTAGATGTGAAACTCGGTGCCCGATGGGAGCATTCCGTGATCCACTGCACAGTAAAGAAATAAAACAAAAGTTATGGATGCAGAGGAAACACCTCAGTACGGAAAGGAGCGAATCGCTTTGTGGATGGGTCTCGGAGGTAACAAGAGCTTGCAAATGTCCAAGAAGAAACGTCAGAAGCCACTTTGATAAAAACAGACCGCTCCGAGGACACCCTGGGATAACATTCAAGAAGCAGGAGGAAAAGCTCAATTCTCGTCATTATGAAGAATAGAAAATCTGCAGATGCTGGAAATCCATGAAATACAAACAAAGTGCTGGAGGAATTGACCTGGACAGGCAGAATCTCTGTAGTGATGATCTGTAATTAAGCTGCCTGGCCTCCTGCGTTTCTCCTGCATTTATTGTCTTGTAATTATGGATCACTTCAGTACCCGGGTAGAAGCTTTCCGAGCCAGAGACTGCACCGCCAGCAGCGCTGCACGGAGTATTGTCAGTTAATTCGACCAAGGTAAAGAACTCTTCCAGATGGACTCTGACCAGGAAGCATATTTCACAAGAAAATTGATAAATGTGCCGACTGCGGGGGATTCGACAACAGTCCCACATACCCTACCAGCAAGGACGCGGGGCCTGGAAGATTAGTGAGCCTTCAGGGTTCCGGTCCTCGACGCGGTGTGATTCGAGACCGGTGCTGCCGCCTAATGTGCTGTGTGAGTACACGGAAGATACGAAGCAGCAAGACATTGATGATCAAAGAGATCCACTGGGATAGGGAATAGTCCTCCCAAATCCGAGTGACCAAGTCACGGTGAGGGTGTTGTTGGAAGTGTATGCTCCCAGATGGATCGGACCACAGATGGTTCTTTTAAAAAGTGAAACTATTTTGTGGAGACTTCACGAGGCAGCCAGTGGAAACAATGGATTCAGATTATACTGTACGACTCTGCTTCTTGTTGCCACCACAGGCAAAGCGGGAGCAGGAGTGCAGCTCGTAACCGTGTAATTACAGACAATCCCCGAGATGGACACCAGCCAGAACTGTCCACAGTTGATGGAAACTGATCCGCAGTAAACGCGAAGGTGGAGGTGATCGATGTTGCGACAGAACCACGTGAATAACATGCTAAAGAGTGAAGGTAAAATTACTCTGTTCTGACCGCTGATTCCTGAACGTATATTATTAGTTGGATAGGAGAAAATAGAAAATATATTGCAGAGAAAGAATCGGCAGGGATTTAAGTTAAAGCAGACTTATCCATAACTTCGATACCATGGTAGAATGAGCAGGATTGCGGAAGGAATCTGAAGGCCGTTACGCTCAGCCTGAATGGGGAATAGAAGTGGGCTGGCCCATTTCAGCAGTTGCGCCCAGCGATCGACTGCGTAGTTAGGACAGGAATGCAACCAGGGAGATGTCGCTGTAGTAATTGAAATGAAGACCCCCAAACCCCTTAATGTACATCGATGTGAGGGCCTGTGAGCCTGGTGAATTTACTTTGCTGCTACCCCCGGAAAGTGAGGGTGTTAGCTACCAGAGATTGGAGGGATGAAGAAAGGAATTGACTGAACCTCAATCGGTCAGTAAAGGAAGAGCCAACAGGCATACGCATGAAGCTGCATTTCTAAAGACTGTTGCTCACATTTCTGGAGAAACTTTTCGCTTAACATTTTAAAGATAGCAATTAAGAATAATAGGGTAGATGTACATGAGCCTACAGGAATTATGGGAAATTCCGACGGAGAGTATTTTTGCTGCCCAATTTGAGTGGATCTTTCTTAAGATTGGCCTTTCGTGCTAGAAAATTATTTTTTTCCGGGGTGCCAAGGGGAGTGAATATTCGAGAGAATTTTAAATGCAACACATGTGGCAATGAATGTAACTGACTTCGGCCACGAGCCTTCAGAGTCGAAAAGGCATTTTAGATTACTGTATAACGGAGCTCTGAACAATAGGCTCCTAAACGCCTTAGACCACGGACCAGACAACGCGTAATAAAATTCATTTTATGTCTGTGGTATGGGTGTAAATCGTGAGGTATGAGGTTTTTGTGTGCTTCCAAAGAAGGCATTATGGGTGCATTATAAATGTGGACTTGTCCTTTGAGGGTGAATGCATAATATATGAGCTAGCCTTGGCAGCGAGAGCATTCAACGGAAAGGGCCTCAATACAGTATATTGCCTGCTGTATCTTGTTTTTCCAAAAAACTCGCCCTGAGTTTTATCGACTCTTGTTTTTAGGTGCCTCGTTTGCTCCACCCTCTCCTAAGGGAACCTTCTACCTACCACTCCCTCTCTGCTTTCCGCGGGGATTGCTATTTCCGGGATTCCTATTTATTTGTCCTCACCACTAATCTTCAACCAGGCCCTTATTATTGTAAGCGGGTTGATAGCTACACCTGCCTCACTACCACTGAGAGCCGAATACGTTTTACCTATTTTCTGCCTCAGTGGCGTGTCCTCCGTTTGGGGGAGGGAAGACATGATGAGAGAAAAGCGTCCGAATTACGGTTTGCGAGTGAGCAGAGGAGAGGCTAAAATCCAGGGAAAAGTGTGGGGTTCTAATATGGTGCGAAAATGAAGGAATAAAGAAGGCGATTGGGAGTGATGGAGAATTAATCCCGCGAGTACTCTCCTCACAGAGAGGGAGGTACACGAATGTCAAAGAGGAAAAGAGCAGGAAAAAGATATGGGTGGAATGGAAATACCTTTAGAGGGAACGTAGGGAATCACTTTGTGGATGGGTGTCGGAGGTACTTAAACCAGAACACACGGTCGGGATGCTCTGTGGTGAAGGACGCAGGTGAAGAATGAGCTTCAGCAGCACTGCCAGGGAATTGCTCAGCTCAGGTGGCGGTATGGGTGCGAAACGTGTGGTTTGAGGCTTGTGTTTGCTTCCAAAGAAAGCATTGTGGGTACATTGTAAATGTGGAATTGTCCTTTATCGGGAAACTGTTTACACTTCTTGGCATCGGATTTCGGTGTTCGATTCCTGAGCATCTATAATGGGCCGGATGACCTCCCTTTGGAAAGTGCGGAAATTCTGCGGGATGTCCAGTCTTCAGTCTCTGCTCACAGTCCAAAAATGTACTGATAAGTATACTAATGACTCATTGTAATTCGGGCTGTGATTAGATTAGGGTCTCGGATCTCTAGATGTGAAATTCGGTGCCCAATGGGAGTATTCCCTGATCCACTGCTCAGTAAATAAATAAAACAAAAGTTGAAAGTTTGGGACTAAGAAAGCATGAGAGAGAGAGAGAGAGAGAGGAAGAACGAGTGAGCGAGTGAAAGGGAATGTTAAAGACGGAACAAGAGGGAAGGAAAGATATATGGGGGGGGTAAAGAAAACAATTGAGTAGCATGAAAATAAAGAGGGAAAGACAAAGTACAAGGCAGTAACGAGAGAGAGAGAGAGAGAGAGAGAGAGAGAGAGAGAGAGAGAGAGAGAGAGAGAGAGAGAGAGAGAGAGAGATGTTGCCACTCTCGAAACCTCGCCGGACATTTTGCATGCCGGTACATCTTTCCAGTGCTAGACAAGTGCAACAAGTATTTTGGAGATTCCACTCGATGCTGAACGTACCAAGAATTTTTCTGTGTATTTTGGATAAGTACAAATAATGTGTGTACTATTCCACAAATGGACACTGAAAGGGAAGCAAGGGTCATTAAAGATCCAGGAAAGGGTGAAATAATATGCACACGCCAGGGGCAACGAGCACGTACACAAGGTAGTCAGCGTAATCGCTCTGATAGCCGAACGCTTACGCTCACCCAGTCCTACCGAACTGCACTCAGCCCATAACCCTCTATTCTTTTCCTGTCCATATAGCTATCCAATTTTTATTTTAAATGACAATATCGAACCTGTCTCTACCGCTTCTACTGGAAGCTCGTTAATACAGCTGCCACTCTCTGAGTGAAGAAGCTCCCCTTCGTGTTATCCCTAAACTTTTGCCTCCTAACTCTCAGCTCGTCCTCTTGTATGAATCTCCTCTACTCTCAATGAAAAAGCCTATCCACGTCAACTCCATCCATCCCCCCCTCACAATATTAAGTACCTCTATCAATACCACCTCAATCTTCTGCGTTCCAAAGAAAGACCTAACTTGTTCATCCTTTCTCTGTAACTTAGCTGCTGAAACCTAGGTAACATTCTAGTAAATCTCCTCTGTACTCTCTCTATTTTGTTAACATTCTTTCTATAATTCGGTGACCAGAACTGTAAACAATACTCCAAATATGGCCTCACCAATGCCTTGTATAATTTTAACATTACATCTCAACTACTATACTCAATGCTCTGATTTATAAAGGCCAGCATACCAAAAGCTTTCTTCACCACCCTATTCACGTGAGATTCCACCTTCAGAGAACTATGCACCATTATTCCTAGATCACTCTGTTCCACTGCATTCCTCAATGCCCTACCATTTACCATGTAAGTTCTATTTTGACTAGTCCTACCAAAATGTAGCACCTCACACTTACCAGCTTTAAACTCCATCTACCATCTTTCAGCCCACTCTTCTAACTGGCCTAAATCTCTCTGAAAACTTTAAAAACCTACCTCATTATCCACAACGCCACCTACCTTAGTATCATCTGCATACTTACTAATCCAATTTATCACCCCATCATCCAGATCATTAATGCATATGACAAACAACATTGGACCCAGTACAGATCCCTGAGGCACTCCACTAGTCACCGGCCTCCAACCTGACAAACAGTTATCTACCACTACTCTATGATCTCCCATCTAGCCACTGTTGAATCCATTTTACTACTTCAACATTAATACCTAACGATTGAATCTTCCTAACTAACTTTCCGCGTGGAAACTTGTCAAAGGCCTTTCTGAAGTCCATATAGACAACTTTCACTGCTTTATCCTCGTCAACTTTCCTAGCAACCTCTTCAAAAAATTCAATAGGATTTGTCAAACATGACCATCCACGCAGAAATCCATGTTGACTGTTCCTAATTACACCCTGTCTGTCCAGATAATTATATATACCAACTTTAAGAATACTTTCCATTAATTTACCCACCACGTACGTCAAACCTGCAGTCCGATAATTGCTAGGATTACTCTTAGAACCCTTTTTAAACAATGGAACAACAAAAGCAATATGCCAAACCTCCGGCACCATCCCCGTTTCTAATGACATTTGAAATATTTCTGTCAGAGCCCCTGTTATTTCTACACTAACTTCCCTCAAGGTCCAAGGGAAATGCTGTCAGGATCCGGAGGCTTATCCACTTTTATATTCTTTAAAAACGCCAGTATTTCCTCTTCTTTAATCATCATAGTTTCTCTGACCTTTTTTCCCATACCTGATACAAGTCAGTACCCTTCTCCTTTGTGAATATCAAAGAAAAGGAATGGTTCAAAATCTCTCCCATCTCTTTTGGCTTCACACATAGCTGTCCACTCTGGTTCTCTAAGGGTCCAATTTTATCCCTCACTATCCTTTTGCTATTAGTTTAACTCCAGAAACCCTTTGGATTTATTTTCACCTTACTTGGCAAAACAACCTCATATCTTCTTTGAGCTTTTCTAATATCTTTCTAAAGATTCTTCTTACATTCTTTATATTCCTCGATCACCTCATTTAATCCATGCTGCCTATATTTATTGTAGATCTATCTCCCTCTCTTTTTCCAAACCAAGTTTCCAATATCCCTTCAAAACCATGGCTCTCTCACACCTTTAACCTTTCCTTTACACCTAACCGGAACATAAAGATTCTGTACCCTCAAAATTGCACCTTTAAATGACTTTCATTTCTCTATTACATCCTTCCCATAAAACAATTTGTCCCAATCCACTCTTTCTAAGTCCTTTTGCATCTTCTCAAAGTTAGCCTTTCTCTAATTAAAAGTCTCAACCCTAGGTCCAGTCCTATGCTTCTCCATAAATATACTGAAACTTTGTGATCCTAAACTGAGGCTTTGTGATCACTGGACCTGAAGTGCTCCCCAACACATACCTCCGTCACATGACCTATTCATGCCCCTTCTCTCGTTGGTACCTCTATGTACTGCTGCAAAAAACTATCCTGTACACATTTTAAAAAACTCCAAACCATCCAGCCCTTTTACAGAATGGGCTTCCCAGTCTATGTATGGAGAATTAAAATCTCCCACAATCACAACCTTCTGCTTACTACAAGTATCTGCTACCTCCTTACAAATTTGCTCCTCCAATTCTCGCTCCCCATTAGGTGGTTTATAATACACCCATATAAGTGTTACTACAACTTTCCCTTTCCTTATTTCCACCCAAATAGTCTCCCCAGACGAGCCCTCTAATCTGTCCTGCTAAAGCACCGCTGTAATATTTTCTCTGACAAGCAATGCAACACCTTCCCCTCTTACTCCTCCGATTCTAACACACATGAAGAAAAGAAATCCAGGAATAATTAATTGCCAATCACACCTCTCCTCCAACCATTTTTCACTAATAGCTACAGCATCATATTTCCAGATATCAATCTATGCTCTAAACTCATCCACCTTTCTTACAATGCCCCTAGCATTAAAAATAAATGTATTTAAGAAATTCTCCACTTCTTACTCTCTGTTTAACCCTAACGGTGCAAACAATTTTACTATCTTCTTTTTCTTCCTTCTGCCCTACATCTTCAGTCTGAGCGCTCCACTTCTCAATCACCCGCCTCCCCTCCCTCACACACTGTCTACAAGCTTTCTCTATTTGTGAACTAACCTCCTCTCTCCGAATCTCTTCAATTTGATTCCCACCTCCAACCTTTCGGTATAAAGTCCCCGCAGTAGCCTTAGCAAATCTCCCCGCCAGCATACTGGCCCTCCTAGGATTCAAATGCAGCCCCTGCCTTTTGTACAGGACATACCTGCCCTAAATGAGGTCCCAATGATCCAGAAACTTGAATCCACGCCTCTTGCACCAATCCCTCAGCCACGCATTTATCCCCCACCTGACTCCATTCCTACTCTCACTGTCGCGTGTCGCAGGCTGTAATCCCGAGATTACTACCTTTGCGGTCCTTCTTCTCAACTGCCTTCCTAACTCCCTATAGTCTTCTTTCAGGACCTCTTCCCTTTGCCTACCTACGTCATTGGTATCTATATGTACCACGACGTCTGGCTCCTCACCCTCCCACTTCAGGATATCTTGGACGCGATCAGAAACATCCGGGGCCTTGGCACGAGGGAGACAAACTACCCTCCAGGTCTCCTGACTGCGTCCACAGAATCGCCTATCTGACCCTTAACTATCAAGTTCCCTATTACTACTGCCTTCCTCTTTCTTTCCTTACCCTTCTGAGCTGCAGGGCCGGTCTTTGTGCCGGAGGCACGGCCACTCCTTCTTCCCACAGGCAGGCTGTCCCCCCAACAATACTGAAACAGGAGTACTTATTCTCAAGGTGTACAGCTGCCTAGGGTGCTCTGTAGTACCTAACTTTTCCCCTTCCCTCTCCCAACCGTGTCCCACTTGTTTGCCTCCCGTGGCCCTGGTGTGGGCACCTGCCTGCAACTCCTCTCTATCAGATCTTCACTCTCCCTGTCCAGACGAAGGTCAGTGAGCTGCAGCTCCAGTTCCCTAACACAGTCCCTTAGGAGCTGCGGCTCGTCTCACTTGGCGCGGATATGTTCGTCCGGAAGGCTAGGAGACTGCAGAGCCTCGCACATCTAACACCGAGAACAACAAGCTGGCCTCACACTCATTATTCTCTCTTTGCTCAAATAACAGGAAAAATTGAAAACTAAACCTACCTTGCCTCGCCTGTTTCCACCGAAGCCCGTTGAGCCAAAGCCCTTAAACCTTCACTGTGCACCCGGCTCGCTCCGATGCCCGCAAACGACGCTGCCCGCTGTATGAGGCTGTGTACCTTTTAAATATTCCGCGCTGCAGTGACCGCCGTCACACGCCTGCGTAGTCCCGCCTCTCTTAACCCCGATGAGATGGAAACATCGAAATGGCTCACGCAGCACTCCCGTTCCGATTACAGACTTCCTTCTCCAAATTAAACCCGAATCAGGATTTCTGTCCTTTTAAATCCTCCAGAAAATAGTTGGACTCTGATCAGAAAGCACATTTCATAGGGAAAATAATAACTGAAATGTGCCGACTGCGATGGCTTCGACAATAGTTCCACATACCCTACCACCAGGATTTGT
Organism: Hypanus sabinus; assembly: GCF_030144855.1. Taxonomy (NCBI): domain Eukaryota; kingdom Metazoa; phylum Chordata; class Chondrichthyes; order Myliobatiformes; family Dasyatidae; genus Hypanus; species Hypanus sabinus. The sequence continues at coordinate 20,130,084 of NC_082731.1, forward strand.
GGTAATTAGTGGTAAGATTAGTGCGCCTTCAGGGTTCCGGACCTGGAGGCGGGCTGATTCGAAGTCGTTGCTGCCGCCTGATGTGTTGTCTGAGTACACGGGAGATCTAAAGCAGCAATAACTAGGGACCCGAGTTCTTTGGACACAGAGCTCGGAAAAAGCGACTCCACAGACTTTGAACACCATAAATCAGCGAGATGTTTGTTATGTCTCTCCTCTCGCTGTGAAAAGGGAACACCTCTTTTCCCTTTATTTGGGAGAAAGAAAGTCTGTGATATGTCGACTACTGGATGAAGGATTTGCCTTCGATGTACTGCATTTATCTGTCTTTCCTAATGCTTTGCTGAAGGGTTGAGTGCTCTTGCTGGGTACCGATGCTTTTTACTGGCGGGGGAGGCGGGTTTCGTTGCTTTGATGCTGTTTATGCGTGGCGGGGGTGGGGGTGGGGGTTGTAGGGAGGCGGATTTGCCTTTCTAATATCTGCCATCCATTCTTTGAGGCACCCGTCTGTTTTGCTGGATGTTTTCGAAGAAATATTATTTCAGGATCTATATATTGTATACATTTCTCAAACAAGAAATGTACCTATTTAACCTATTGAATCTGATGCACCCTTAGAGGTCAGGAAAAGTAGAAAACATAAACCAAAGAATAACTTTGCGAAACTACAGCTGATGGTGAAAGACATGGGTTGATGTATTACCATTCATCCTTTCAGCACCTGCGGCCAGCGATCGCCTGCGTAGTTCGGGCAGGAGTGCAACCAGGAAGAGATCGTTACAGTAATTGAAATGGAGACACCCGACCCTCTTTGTTCTAAGTCCAGCTCCTGTTTCAAGGTTTACCTATGAGAATCCGTTTCCCTGTGTCTAGGCTCCGCGTCAAGGCCCCGTGTCAAGTTTCCATATCAGAGCTCCGTGTCAAGATTTCTCCTGCTTGCTGTTCAGCGTTTACGCCTGTGCCAGCATCCACACTCAATCTCCGTGCCTGTGTCCTGAACTTGGGCTCGCTTCCTATACTCTTGTAACACTCTCGAATCGCATTTTCAAATGTCCTACTGTTGATGATAATTCGGATACCATGTCTCCCCTGCGTTGGTTGCAGATCCTCATGACTTTTCTTCCTGGTGATAGGCTGCCTAACTGGAAAGTCCTTCTCTACTTGTTCAGTGCTATCAGGGCCGCTCTCAAACCTATTCGTTCCAGATACGAGATTCGTTGAGTGGGATCCGAAGAAATTGAAGTTCATGGAATCTGCGGCTACACAGAAGCTGGCTGAGCTTATATCTGGCAAACCTAAAATCGTGGAAAATTGCTGGAAATATGTTGACAATATTCATCACTGGGAATACTATTCGGCCGGAAGAAAGATCCGCCAGGATGTCGGGTTCTCTGGACAAGAATGGCCAACAGATACCATTTAAGTATTTCCGGGTTCCCGTGCCGGATCGCGCCCTGCTTCTTTGTTGTAGTGTAACGGCAGATCTAGATCAAAATCTAGTCTGATTGCAGCGGGCTCTCGTACCAGACAGCGCCTTCAATTCGCCGTCATCATACAATGCAGGCCCGTCCAGGAAACGCAGGCGGCAACACACCCTCCCTGGACTGAGATTTCTCAAGGCTACAACACTAAAGGACGAGATATTCAATGCCCTTTAACACCCTCAGCGAAGACTTTCTTCATTCTCAACCTCAGACACGGAAGTGAGGAAAGAGAGTCTTGAAGATACGAAGAAAACGTTTTATTAGGGAGTGACAGACCTCGTCGGATTCTTTCATTTCCAGGGCGAGGCCAAATACAAAGTGAAGAAACTGCACCCCGTGTTCCTCGGGGTATCTGAAAAGCGACGGCATGAAGTTTTCATTCTCCACTTTCAAAAATCCCTGCCTTCTCGTTCTCTCTCCAGCTGATCCACTCAATTCCCTTTGGACTCTCTTCTTTGAAACTACCGCCCATGTTATCGCCCTTTTTCCTTCCCTTCCTGCTCCAGGGCACCACGCATTGTACTCAGTTGGTCACCTATCTCGACCTCTTTCGCAGGAACTGTTCACAGCGGCACACCATCCCTCCTCTATCTGCTTGTAGACTGTTTCACTTTCCCATCAGATCCCAACATCTTCGCCCGATTTCTGAAGGTAATGTCTTTCAGCCCTGTCGACGTCTCTTTGTCCTATCACCTTTCACTGCGTAAATTCTCCTCTCGGCATTTACGATCATAAAGTTTATTTCTCTAATTTCCAAAACAGGCCCACTACGTTGAATATATAAGTTATTTTGGTTGAGAACGTCTTCAGTCCTATAAAAAAACAAGACTGTTGAAACATCTGCTGTCATGACAGCTACCTCACTCCTCGAGAAGCTCCTTCGAACGTCCTCCGTCGAGAGTTTGCCAGTTTTAAATGAGGGAAGCACACAACAGCGGTTCCCCTTTGTCCTTTACCATCATCGCAGAGTTCCCTACTCTGCTCAGTCAGCATGCGAGGCCTATCGATCAGATGCTTGAACAATGAACCATTGGTTCCAGCATCCTCCTCCATTCCTTAACAATCGCTTCCATATTTCCGTCGTCTGCTGATAACCCACTTAATCCTTGTGATTGTATTCATCGCAATATATCTAGTCAGATTGCAGAAGAGTAAAACTACTCACTAACCTTTTCTGAAAGTTCAAAATTGTGCAACCATTATAATAGAAACTCTGTGCTTGTATGTGGCAGATAGAAAGAATGTGAGCATGGTGTGTGTGTGTGTGTGTGTGTGTGTGTAAAAGAGAGAGAGAGAAAGAGAACGAGAGAGAGAATGGAGGCAGAGTTATAGTTTTGAAGATTTGTGGATGGCTGGACGAGAGGGGAATGAGGAAAAATAAGATAATGAATAATAGAGAGGAAAGGACACGGAGAACAGCGAAAAATTTGAAAAGCGAAAAGGAGACAGAACAAAGATAAGACCGAAAGGGTAAAGCGAGAGGAAAGGTGGTAGTGAAGGAGAGAGAGAATGCGAGAGAGAGAGAGAGAGAGAGAGAGAGAGAGAGAGAGAGAGAGAGAGAGATCAAGGTAAGAGAGGGAGAACAAAAAGAGGAAGGGAAAAATAAGGGAAAGGAGAAAGAGAAGGATCAGGAAAGACGTGAGAAGGAGTGACTAAAAGAGAGAAAGAAGAGGAGAGGTTATGAGGAGAATATTGTGTGTAGGAAGACGCGAGGGAAGAGCTGAGAGTAAGAAACAGAGAGGTTCTGTTAAAACATGTTCGTTCCGTTTGGTTCCATAATTCTTTCATTTTTCAGTTGCGATGCAACAAAGACTTTGTGGACGGGAGCATTTCAGTTACTGTGCGACCAGACACACTCGCCCCCGAGGGCTTTGCCGGCCCTTTTACTGGCTTCGTGGAGCAATCCATGTTTCAAGCCTTCCAAGGTAATGCTCCTCAGCTCTTTCTGTGCTACACACTGAGGACGTTATCAGTGTTTCATCGTGCACCCATGCTGAGCTCGTCAATTTCATCAACTTTGCCACCAATGGCCACCATACCCTCGCATTCAACTGGATATTTTCTGAAACCGTTCTCCCTTTTCTCGATCTCTCTCTCCATCTCTGGAGACAGCTTTTCTATTCCATTGTTATCTTGATTATACCTCTGTCGAGCGTATCCTGTAAAATGCTATTCCTATATTTTCTGCTCTTCAGCTTCTCTGCATCCAATCCCAGGATGACGCTTTCCTTCCTTGGGCATCAGAGTATTGAGAACATCGGATACGTCTATGTTATCCGGTGCTCTCGATACTATAGATTACCGAGACCCGACGGATATTGAGGGATGCTTTGTCGAACACCTGCACTCCATCTGCGGGAGAAACAAAATTTCTCGCTGGCCGGCAATTTTAATTCCAATCTCCATTCCCTTTCCGACATTTTGGTCTGAACCCTATGGACTGTTCTTCTGCCACGGTGAGGCGACTCTCAGTGTGGAGGAGCATCACCTCATATTCCGTCCAGGTAGGCTCCAATTTGAATGCGTGGATATTAATTTTGCCTTACGGTATTTGTTTTTCTTCAATCTTCTTCTATTCCTCACTCTGGCTCCTATCTCTTCTCCTCACCTGCCCATCGACACCCCCTTGCGACACTCCTCTTCCCTTCCTCGCATGGTCCACGCTCGTCTCCTGTCAGAGTTCATCTTCTCCAGCTCCTTAACTTTGTTGAAGTGATTTTTGAGTCAAAGACAGGGAGCAATTAACTTAGATCTCTTCGACCTCTGGCCTTGAGATCCGCGCATGCATTGTAAATTTAATTTAAAATGAAGCTGTGAATCATTGTTCCCTCAAAAGCTTAAATTCACTGACCAGACAATGTTGATTAAAATTCAGTTGGATATCTGTGGTGTGGGTATGTATCAGGAGTTGTGACTTGCGTGTAGTTCCCAGAAAAACCATTGTGGAAACACTGTAAATATGGAGTTGTATTTTGATTTTCAGCACATAAAATATCAGGTAGCGTGCGTCAGCTGCCTGAAAGTGCCTCAATGTGATTTCTGCTGTATCTTATGTTATCAAATAAAGAAACTGCTTCATGTCTACTAGTACTTCTCTCCAGTCATTTTTTTCCTGTTCCACATTCCCTCTTGTTCTGTCCCCCATTCAGGTCTCTTATCTTTTCTCTTATCCTGCCTGTCTCATTACTCTGGTGCCCATCTTTCCTTTTTCCAATGGTCCACTCTCCTGTTCTATCAGATTCCTTCTTTTCCAGCGCTTCACCTTTCTCACCCACCCGGTTTCACGTATAATCATCTGAATTTTCCTCCTATCCGTACTCCTGTTTTTCACCTTCCTTTCCAGATCTTATTAACGGACTGGGCCCGATGTATCGATTATTTTATTCGTTTCCATAGACGTTGCCGGACCTACTTAGTTCCTCCAGCATTTTGTTTGCTTTGCTCCGGATTTCGAGCATCTTCAGAAAGCAGTGGGATTTTCAATCGGATTGAGGGATCGTGGCATTTTTCGGCCTTTCTTCCGTATTTTCATTCCAATGAGATCGTCGAGGTTGTTGAGGGTGGAATGCGTCGGAAGTAGGATGGTTCCTATCGTGAATGGCCTCCCAACAGTGAAAGATATGTGCGTCGATATATGTTTGTTCAGGAAAATTCAGTGTGAGACTGATAATGATTTACCAGGAGTGGGGTTCGAACCCACGTAAACATTCGTTCATGGGATCTTAAGTCCAACGCCTTAACCACTCGGCCATCCTGTTCCGACAAATAAAAAACGGCGAAAAACGATTACTGACCAATTGAAAAGCTTTCTCGGAATTCCTGCTCGGATACTGCTGTATGCGTTAGGCTGTCGTACCCCTGTGCAGTCGCATTCCGTTAAAATACTTCAACTTTCCTCGTATTTCAGCTTTAAACTCCTTTAGTTATTTCACATGTGGGCCATAACACATTTGTAAGTTTTTAAGATTAAGAACTGAAGGTTATAGATTTAAGGGGAGAGGAAATAGATTTCTTTTAATAAAGGGAGTTTAGTGAAAGGTTTTTCTTTACACACTTAGTGGAACTGCCGTGATTTGTTGGAATCAAATGGAATCATTGAACATATGGAACAGCTCTATGTCTACCTTTAATATCTTTATTTTTCCCTTTCAGGGTTCTTTTTGAAGACCCTGACCTGAAGGTACACGCAGGCTTCGGATCTTTGCGGGAATGGGACCCTTTCATAGGATTCCACGACTGGCCACAATTGAACATACCAAGAGTTTGGGTAGGGAATCTCGATCGTGTTCGGAAGCCTGAGATCTGTGGTGACGGGCGGATCGTGGGACGGTGACACGGCGGGAGACTCCTGTATGGTCAGGGAGGCCGGAGAATCTTTTGGTACGGTTGCCCGTTTAGCTTTGCTGGTAGGGGGTTGAGGGGATCGTTGTTCACCGCCGCTTACGTGCGGGAGGAGGGAGCTGGCGGGAACTTCGATGTTCTCACGTTTAGCTGTTGTTCATTCTTTAAGGCACTTCTCTGTTTTTGTTGATGTTTGCGAAGAAAAAACATTTCAGGATGCATATTGTATACATTTCTCTGACACTAAATTTTACCGTTGAACTTTTGCAGCAATCCGGCTGGGAATTATGACTGAGTGAGATAGACAGAGAGAGAGATAAGTAGATAGAAACAGAGAGAAACAGGGGGAAAGACTGGGAGCAAACAGCACACAGGAAGAGTGAGAGAGTGAAGGAGAGTGCTGAGCCACACGCTGCTAGGGCAGTTGCTGGAAATTGGAAGGATGGTGGATAGATTGAGAGCGCGTGCATGTGGGAATAACGGGCACAGGAACGTAAGAAAAATTGTGCCAATCTACTTTTTAATCGTTGTAACGAGTCAAGACTATATTCTGGGCACACACGACGACAGCAGCTTGAATCCGGAGCAAAAATAAAACTGCGGGAGGAACGCTGCGTGTCGAAAAGGGTAGCATCTGTGGCAAGGCAGGTATCGGGTCGAGATCTGATGTTAGGACAGCGAATGTATAGAGGATAGAGCTAGTTGAAAAGCAGAACAATGAAGAAAATGGTAGGCGATCGGTGGAACCAATTGAGCGAGGGGGATAATGGGTAGATAGAGCCATGTGCGGGAGGGGAACCGAGGAGAACGTTTGTCTGCAGGTGCAGGAATCTGACAAGATAAGTGATTGATTAAATCATGTACATGTCTATTAACTCTTGCTCAGTCCTGTGAGATGGAGAGCAGAGACGACTAATCTGCTTGACTAATCTGTTGGAGTTTTTTGAGGGTGTAACAAGGATGTTAGACGAGGGTAAGCCAGTGGATGTTGTGTACCTAGATTTTCAGAAGGCATTCGATAAGGTGCCACATAGGAGATTGGTGAGTAAAATCAGAGCTCATGGCATTGGGGGCAGGGTTTCAACATGGATAGAAAACTGGTTGGCAGATAGAAAGCAAAGGGTAGCAGTGAATGGGTGTTTCTCGGACTGGCTGGAGGTGACTAGAGGGGTACCACAGGGCTCTGTATTGGGACCACAGCTCTTTACGATTTATGTCAACGATTTAGATGAGGGCATTGAAAACTATTTCAGCAAGTTTGCTGACGATACTAAACTGGGTGGCAGTGTAACATGCGAAGAGGACGTTAGGAGAATACAGGGAGACTTGGATAGGATGGGTCAGTGGACAGATACTTGGCAGATGTCATTTAATGTGAATAAATGTGAAGCTATCCACTTTGGAAGCAGGAACAAGAGGGCAGAATATTGTCTGAACGGTGTAGAGTTAGGTAAGGGAGAAATGCAAAGAGACCTCGGAGTCCTAGTTCACCAGTCAATGAAGGTGAATGAGCAAGTGCAACAGGCAGTGAAGAGGGCAAATGGAATGTTGGCCTTTGTTACAAGGGGAATTGAGTACAAAAGCAAGGATGTCCTTTTGCATTTGTACAGGGCCCTGGTGAGACCACACCTGGAATATTGTGTACAGTTTTGGTCTCCAGATTTAAGGAAGGACATTCTGACAATTGAGGAAGTGCAGCGTAGATTCACTAGGTTGATTTCTGGGATGGCAGGGCTGTCTTACGCAGAGAGATTGGAGAGATTGGGCTTGTACACGCTGGAATTGAGGAGATTGAGAGGGGATCTGATTGAAACGTTTAAGATAATGAAAGGATTTGATAGGATTGAGGCAGGAAATATGTTCCAGATGTTGGGAGAGTCCAGTACCAGAGGGCATGGATTGAGGATAAGAGGTCAGTTATTTAAAACAGAGTTGAGGAAGAGCTTCTTCTCCCAGAGAGTTGTGGAGGTGTGGAATGCACTGCCTCGGAAGTCGGTGGAGGCCAATTCTCTGGATGCTTTCAAGAAGGAGCTAGATAGATATCTGATGGATAGGGGAATCAAGGGATATGGGGACAAGGCAGAGACTGGGTATTGATAGTGAATGATCAGCCATGATCTCAGAATGGCGGTGCAGACTCGAGGGGCCGAATGGTCTACTTCTGCACCTATTGTCTATTGTCTATTGACAAGATCTTGCTTCGGTTTCAGGGTATGAGCATAAGGAGAGGTAAACTTTGGAGCGTTGGAGGCTGGAGGGAAACCTGACAAGTCTGTATTAATGCATCGCAGGTACAGATTGGACAGAGTAAAATTGTTTTCCTCAGGGTGCAAATGTCAACTAATTGAATTCATTGGTTTAAGGTAAGAAGGCAGAGTTTAAACGAGATTTTCCAAGCTGTTTCCAACCAAATTCACATACAACGCAACCAGCGTAATCGCACTGACAGCTGTTCACAAGGCAGTACCTGCAGTTAGAGACACTGGAATTAATCCCGCGAGTACCGTCCTCACATAGAGGTAGGTACACGAATGTCAAATAGGAACAGAGCAGAAAAAAGATATGGATGAAATGGAAACACCTCTGGACGGAAAGCAGGGAATAGCTTTGTGGATGGGTGTCGGAGGCACATAAACTAGAACACACGGTCTGTGGTGCACTGTGGTGAAGGACGCAGGTGAATAATGAGGTTCAGCAGCACTGACAGGGAATTGCTAAGCTCAGGTGGCGGAACTGCTGGCCCTGACAGAAACAATGCGCCATAGGAAAGGCAGACAGCAAATATATATTCAGACAACCCGTATACCTTCGGGACGGTTATCGGATGGCATGTGACGATGAGGATTTTTAAACGCAACAGGGGCAGGTATAGAGCACGGACACCCAATACAACAACTGCCGGACGCACTGTCTGCCAGCTCAAGTGACAGTAATTAAAGTGGAATCTCAGCGGTAAGAGAAGAGTAAGGAACAGAAAGTAATAACAAGAAATGGCAAGCGTGCAGGAAGAAACGTCGGAAGCCAGTTGAATAAAACTAGACAGCTCCGAGGGGACCCTTGAAAAAGCAGGTGGGAAAGCTTATGTCACGTCATTATGAACTAAAGAAAATCTGCAGAAGCTGGAAATCCCAGAAATACACACAAAATGCTGGAGGAATTCACCTGGCCAGACGGCATCGCTGTGGTGATGAAATATAATCTAGCAGCCTGGCCTGCTGCGTTCCTCCAGCAAATGTGTGTATTGTCTTGTAATTATGGATCAGTTCAGCCGGCGGGTAGAAACTTTCCCAACCAGAGACTGCACTGCCGACATTGCTGCACGGAGTATTGTCGGGTTATACTACCAAGGTGAAGAATTCTTCTAGATGGACTATGACAAGGAAGCACATTTCCGAGGGAAACTGATAAATGAAATGTGCGGACTGCGATGGAATTGACAACGGTTCCACATCTCCTACCAGCAAGGACGCGGCCTGGAAGATTAGTGGGCCTTCAGGGTCTCGGGCTTGGAGGCGGGCAGATTCGAGGGCGGTGCTGCCGCCTGATGTATTGTGTGAGTACACGGACGATCTAAAGCAACAAGAACTAAGGACCCGAGCTCTTTGAGCACAGACCTCGGAAACAGCGACGCCACAGTCCTTGAGCACCATAAATCAGCGAGTTGATTGATATGTCTCTCCTCTCGCTGTGAAAAGGGAACACCTCTTTTCCACTTATTCGGAAGAAAGAGAGCCTGTGATACGGCGAATACTGGTTGCGTTAATTAGTTAAAGTTTATGAAAGCCTTCATAATAAGGGGAGTTGAGTATAGGAGGAAAGAGGTCCTTCTGCAGTTGTACAGGGCCCTAGAGAGATCACACCTGGAGAATTGTGTTTAGTTTTGGTCTCTAAATTTGAGGAAGGACATTCTTGCGCTTGAGGGAGTGCAGCGTAGGTTCACGAGGTTAATTCCCGGGATGTCGGGACTGTCATATTTTGAAAGATTGGAGCGAATGGGCTTGTATACACTGAAGTTTAGAAGGATGAGAGGGGATCTGATTGAAACATATACGGTTATTAAGGGATTGGACACGCTGGAGGCAGGAAAAATTTTCCCGATGTTGTGGGGAGTCCGAAACCAGAGGCCACAGTTTAAGGATAAGGGGTAGGCCATTTAGAACACAGTTGAGGAAAAACATTTTCACCTAGAGAGTTGTGGATCTATGGAATGGTCTGCCTCAGAAGGCATGGGAGGCCAATTCTCTGGATGCTTTCAAGAAAGAGTTAGATAGAGCTCTTAAAGATAGTAAAGTCAAGGGATATAGGGAGAAAGTAGGAACGGGGTACGGATTGTGGATGATCAGCCATGATCACATTGAATGGCGGTGCTGGCTCGATGGGCAGAAAGGCCTACTCCTGCACCTATTGTCTGTTGTCTATTGTACCGAGTTCATTGGGCGTAGAGCTTGGAAAAAGCGACGCTACAGACTTTGAGCACCATAAATCAGCCAGAAGTTTGTTATGTCTCTCCACTCGCTGTGAAACGGGAACACCTCTTTTCCCCTTATTAAGGAGAAAGCGAGGCTGTGATTTGTCGAATACTGGGTGAACGATTTGCCTTTGATGTATCTGTCTTTCCTAATGCTTTGCTGCAGGCTTGAGTGTCCTTGCCGGGTGCCGATGCTTTTTACTGATGGGGGTGGGGTTCGTTGATTTGATGCTGCTTTTTCGTGGCAGGGGGTGTTGCGGGGGGGGAGTGAGACGGATAAGCGTTTCTAATATCTGCCATTCATTCTTTGGGGCACACCTCTGTTTTCCTGGATTTTTAAGAAGAAGTATCATTGCAGAATGTATTTTCTCTTCATTTCTCTGACAATAAATGTACCTATTTAACCTAACGAACCTATTGAACCCTCAGTGTTCAGGAAAGGTAGAAAACATAAACCAAAGAATACCTTTGCCAAAACTACAGCTGATCGGGAAAGACATGGGTCGATGTATTACCATTCATCCTGATGAGATTGCGAGCAATCCAAACAGCACTCTGGTTTTCAGTCGCTATGAGCTATTGGTGGTGTGAAAAATCAGATTCCTTATGAGATAATTACGGGTTGCGGTGAGCCTGGGGTGTACAGGGATAGAGTGACGCAGTATGTGAAAGAGCTTTATATACTTTATATGTATACTTTATATTTATATTTATAAGGACCGAGCCAAACAGCAGCACATTGATGATCAGAGAGATCCACTGGGAAAGGAGATAGTCCTCCCAAATCCCAGTGACCAGTTCATAGTGAGGGTGTTGCTTGAAAGTGTAAACTCCCAGATGGATCGGACCAGAGATGGCAGAGTGACACGTATTTTTGTGAAGGCTTTACGAGTCAGCCAGTGGAAACAATGGATTCAAGTTATACTGTAAGAATCACATTCTGGTTGCCACCATAGACAATGCGGGGGAATGAGTGCAGCTAGTAATGGTATAATTATAGTGAATCCAAGAAATGGAAACCAGCCAGCCACACCAGAACTTATCACAATGGCTGGAAGCTGTTCCACAGCAAACACGTCGGTGGAGGGCACCGAGATTGTGAGAGAAACCTGTGAATAGCATACTGAAGATTGACGTTGAACGTACTCTGTTCTGACCGCTGATTACAGAAGGTATGTTATTAGTTTAATAGCTTGAAATAGAAAATATATTGCAGAAAATAGTTCGGCAGGGATTTACGTTAAAGCAGACATATCCATAACTTCGATAGGATGGTAGAATGAGGAAGATTGCCGACGGAATCGGAAGGCAGTTACGCTCAGTCTGAATGGGAAATAGAAGTGGACTGGCCGTTTTCAGCAGTTGCGGACAGCGATCGCCTGTTAAATTCGGGCAGGAGTGCAACCAGTGAGTGGTCGCTGCAGGAATTGAAATTAAATCCACCCTTATTGTACATCGATGAGAGGGCCTGTGAGCCTGATGAATTTTCTTTACTGCTGCCACTGGAAAGAGAGAGTTTTAGCTACCAGAGATTGGAGGGATGAAGACAAAGAATTGATTAACCTTCAATCTGTCCGCAACGGAAGAGCCAACAGGAATACACATGAAGCTGCATTTCTAAAGACTGTTGTTCACATTTCTGGGCAAACTCTCTGCTTAGCATTTTGCAGGTAGTAATTAGGTATGATCGGATAGATGTACATGAGCCTACAGGAATTATGGGAAATTCCGACGGAAGGCATTTTTACTCCCTAGTTTGAGTAGATCTTCCTTAAGATTGGCCTTTCTTGCTAGACAATTATTTTTGTCCGGGGTGCCAGGAGGAGGGAATATTCGAGAGAATTTTAGATCCAGCACATGTGGCAATTAATGTAACTGACTGCGGCCAGTAGCCTTCAGTGTCGAATACGCATTTTAGATTATTTTAAAATGCATCTCTGAACAAAAGGTTCATTTACGCATTAGATTTGGGACCAGACAATTCTTATTATTAGTAGTACATGATATATGAGGTAGCTTGGACCAGACAATGCTTATCAAAATTCGATGTCTGTGGTATGGGTGCGAATCGTCAGGTATGAGGCTTGTGTGCGCTTCCAAAGAAAGCATTGTGGGTGCATTGTAAATACAGAATTGTCCTTCGATGGTTAGTACATAATATATGAGGTAGCTTGGGCACCGAGACCTCGCAACCGAAAGGGCGTTAATACAGTATATGCCTGCTATATCTTGTTTTTTCAAAAAGACTCACCCTGATTATACTGTAATCGGCTGTCGTTTTCAGGTGCGTCGTTTGCTCCACCGGCTCCTAAGGAACTCCGCGACCCACTCACTCCCGTCCGCTTTTCCCGAGGATTGCTCTTTCCGCGATTCCGTTTCATTCGTCCTCACCACTAATCTTCCACTAGGCACTTACTCTTGTAAGCGGCTTGATAACTACACCTGCTTCACTACCATTGAATGCCGAGTACGCTTTGCCTATTTTCTGCCTCAGTGGCGTGTCCTCCGTTTGCCGGAGGGAAGACATGCGGAGAGAAATGCGTCTGAATTGCGGCAGAGGAGAGAGCAAACTCCAGGGAAAGGTGTGGGGAACAAATATGGTGCGAAAATGGAGGGTGGAAAATGGCGATTGGGAATGATGGAGTGAGAAAGTGAATAAATGAGGGAGACATTGAAGAGCACTGAAATTGTGTGTGTGTGTGAGAGAGAGAGATGGTGATCGATAGAGCAGTAAGTAGAGCGAGAGGCGGGGAAGGCAAAGAAACTGGGAAGGGGAGAATTGGTGGAAGAAGAATGTAAGAAGGGAATGAGGTCCATTCACCGTAGCGTAGTGTTTATCGCGAAGCTGTTTACAGTTCAGGGCATCGGATTTCGGTTTTCGTTCCCTGCGCAACTAGAAAGGGCCGGATGACCTCCCTTCTGAAATTACGGAAAGAACAAATGTGGGGGAAGACAATGGTAGGAGTATAGAGCTTAAAAAATTGAGGGTTATCGATGTCTAGGTAGTTTTAAGGTAAGGAAGGACATGTTCAGCATAGCTTTGTGGACCGAAGAGTCTATATTGTGCTGTAGGGTTTCTCTGTTTCTAGAGAGTAAGATTGCAAATAAGAGAAAGGAGGAGAAACCTTGTGAGTAAGTAATACGAGATAGAAAGAGGTACAAAGGCAAGCAGAAAGAGCAAAAAGAACAGAAACAAATTGTGATTGGTGTTCGGACCGGATTCATTCGGCGCTCACAGCCAATCAACGCAACGGCAGGCCTGCGCCCCCACTTGTACGCAAGCTGAAATACGCCGCAGGTCAGATTTTGCTCTTCATTATTTGTCAGGTATATTAAATTATTCGACTCCAAGTTAGCTTTCTTTCAATCCAGACACCATGAATTTCCTGTGCTATTTGCTGATTATATTGTCGATGATGTCCGGTGAGTCTTCGCGGTAACGGTCTGTATCTGTTCCTTATTTCCAGAGAAAGCTCGATCTGTTCATGCATTCTGTCATTTTATTGCAGGAGCAATTGGAAGAGATTCCGTGACGCAGTGGCCGACTGATTTAACGATTGTGGAAGAACAAAATGTAACACTGAACTGTAATTACACAGGTGTAGCTAACTGTATTTTTTGGTACGTTCAACATCGAGTGGAATCTCCAAAATACTTGCTGCAGTTGACTCTCAACGGAAAGGTGTACCGGCATGCAGAATGTCCGTTGAGATTTACTGGTGGTTCCGAGAGAGGCAACAAGTCGGCACATTTGAAGATCTCTGGTGCTGTTGTGTCGGACTCCGCCGTATATCTTTGTGTCATGAGTCCCACAGTGTTGGAAGGTGATGACAGTGCCGGACAAAATCCGTCCATGATACAGTGAGCGCTCGCTAGAGGGGCCCCTTCACTCGTAAGCTGACCGGTGCGCAGAACCAAATCCCCACGGCCACGTATTCGACTTAAGAATGCGAATATTATTCGCAGAAGATATGCAGATTCGAGGAAATCTCCGTAAATGGCATGTGCATCAATTTTCACAAATTGAAAAGTTATTGAATATTTCCCAAACACATGCGATATGTTAGTTGATACAGGGGAAATAGTATCGATAGCTGATCTGGATTTGCCCACATATGGACAGGAATTTTATATTACGTGTGCAGGAGAAATAACAGTGAAAATAGAATGAAGAGAATTGCAGACACTCGAAATAGGCGAGGCGCCACTTTCTGGGTATTTCTGAATATGTCCAAATAATCTGTGTACTATTCTCGGAATAGACACTGAAAGGGAAGAAATGTTCATTGTAGATCCAGGAAAGGGTGAAATAAAATGCACAAGCCAGGGGCAGCGAACACGTACAACCAAACCGGTGCACAACGCAGCCAGCGTAATCGCATTGGAATTAATCCTGCGAGTACACCTCTCACAGAGAGGGAGGCACACGGATGTCAAATAGGAATAGAGCAGTAAAAAAATATGGGTTGAAATGAGATACCGCTAGAGGAAAAGCAGGGAATAGCTTTGTGGATGTGTCTCGGACGTATATAAACTAGAACACTCGGTCTGGCGGCACTGTGGTGAACAACGCAGGTGAAGAATGAGCTTCAGCAGCACTGACAGGCGATTGCTAAGCTCAGATGGCGGACCTGCTGGCCCTGACAGAAACAATGCGCTACAGTAAAGACAGACAAGCAGATATATATCCAGACAGCCCGTATAGCTTCGGGGCGGCTATCTGATAGCTTGGGGACGATGAGGATTTGTAAACACAACGGGTACAGGTATTCAGCACGGGCACCCAGTACAACAACTGCTGGACGCACTGTCTGCCAGCTCAAGTGACAGTAATTAAGGTGGAATCTCAACGGTAAGAGAAGAGTAAGGAGCAGAAAGTAATAACAAGAAATGGCAAGTGTGCAGGAAGAAATGTCGGAAGCCAGTTGAATAAAAATAGACAGCTCCGAGGGAAACCTTGGATACCATTCAAAAAGCAACGGGAAAAGCTCAATTCTCATCATTATGAAGAATAGAAAACCTGCAGATGCTGGAAATCAAAGAAATACTGACAAAGTGCTGGAGGAATTGACCTGGCCGGGCAGCATCTCTGTAGTGATGAACTGTCATTTAGCGGCCTGGCCTCCTGCGTTCCTCCGGCATTTTCTGTGCATTGTCTTGTAATTATGGATCACTTCAGCCAGCGTGTAGACGCTTTCCGAACCAGAGACTGCATCGCCAGCAGCGCTGCACTGTGCACTGTGAGATAATCCTACCAAGGTGAGGAACTCTTGCCGATGGTTAAGACCAGGAAGCACATTTCACATGGAAAGTGATAAATGAATTTTGCCGACTGCAATGTATTCGACAACGGTTTCAGTTCCTCTACCATCAAGGACGCGGCCTGTAAGATTAGTGCGGCTTCAGGGTCCCGGACCTCATGGGGGGCTGATTCGAGGCCCGTGCTGCCGACTTATGTGTTGTGGGAGTTCACAGAAGATCTGAAGCAGCAATAACTAGGGACGCGAGTTCTTCGTGCACAGAGCTCGGAAAAAGCAACAGACTTTGAACACCATAAATCAGCGAGATGTTTATTATGTCTCACTTCTCGCTGTGAAACGGGAACACATCTTTTCCGCTTATTAAGGAGAAAGAGAGGCTGTGATATTTCGAATATGGATGAACGATTTGCCTTTGATGTACTGCATTTATCTCTCTTTCCTAATGCTTTGCTGTAGGCTTGAGTGCTCTTGCCGGGTGCCGATGCTTTTCACTGGTGGGGGAGGGAGGTTCGTTGCTTTGATGCTGCTTATGCGTTGCAGGGGGGTGTTGGGGGGCGGATATGCGTTCCTAATCTTTGGCATTCATTCTTTGGGGCACCCCTCTGTTTTCCTGGATAATTCAGAAGAAATATTATTGCCGGATGTATTTTCTATACAGTTTTGTGACAATAAATGTATCTATTTACCCTATTGAACCTATTGAACTCTCAGTGTTTTGGAAAGGTAGAAAACATAAACCAAATAATATCTTTACCAAAACTACCGCTGATTGGGGAAAGACATGGGTTGATGTATTACCATTCATCCTCATGAGATTGGGAGCAATCCAAACAGCACGCTGGTTTTCAGCCGCTATGAGCTATTGGTAGTGTGAAAAATCGGATTCCTTAGTGGATAACTATAGTTTACGGTGAACCTAGGTTGTGCAGGAACAGCCTGACACAATATGTGAAAGAGCTTTGTATGCGACTTACCGTATTGAAGGATCGAGCAAAACAACAGCAGCACATTGACGATCAGAGAGATTCACTGCGAAAGGAAATAGTCCTCCTAAATCCCCGTGACCTACTCATGGTGAGGATTCTGCTTGCTCCCAGCTGGATCGGACCACAGAGAGTACTTTTAAAAAGTGACACGTGTTTTTGTGAAGGCTTTACGAGTCAGCTAGTGGGAACAATGGATTCAGATTATACTGTAAGAGTCACCTTCTGGTTGCCACCATAGAAAATGCAGGGGAAGGAGTGCAGCTAGAAACCGTGTAATTATAGAGAATCCAAGAAATGGACACCAGCCAGCCACACCAGAACTAACCACAATTGATGGAAACTGATCCACAGCAAACGCGAAGGTAGAGGGCACCGAGATTGTGAGAGAAACCTGAGTATAACTTACTAAAGTGTGACGGTGAACGTACTCTGTTCTGATTACAGAAGGTATGTGATTAGTGTAATAGCATGAAATAGAAAATATATTGCAGAAAATTCATCGTCAGAGATTTAAGTTAAAGCAGACATATCCATAACTTCGATAGCACGGTAGAATGAGGAAGGTTGCCGAAAGAATCTGAGGACATTTACGTTCAGTCTGAACGGGGAACAGAAGTGGACTGGCCCCTTTCAGCAATTGCGGCCAGCGATCTCCTGCTGAATTCTGGCAGGTGTGCAACCAGGGATCGAGCTTTGCAGTAATTGTAATGGAGACACACGAACACCTTATTGTACATCGATGAGAGAGCCTGTGAGCCTGATGAGTTTACTTGGATGCTGCCCCTGGAATGTGATTTTTAGCTACCAGAGAATGGAGGGATGAAGCCAAGGAATTGACTAAGCTTCAATCGGTCAGCAAAGGAAGAGCCAACAGGAATACTCATGAATCGGTATTTCTAAAGTCTGTTGTTCACATGTCTGGTTAAACTCTCTGCTTAGCATTTTTAAGGTTTCATTTCGGTACGATACGGCAGATGCACATGCGCGTACAGGAACTATGGGAAATTCCGACGGAGTGCAGTTTTGCTGCCCAATTTGAGTAGATCTTCCTTAAGATTGGCCTTTCGTGCTAGATGCTTATTATTTTTGACCGGGCTGCCAAGTGAAAGGAATGTTGGAGACAATTTTAGATCCAGCACATGTGGGAATTAATGTAACTGACTTCGGTCACTAGACTTTAGTGTCGAATATGCATTTTAGATTATTTTAAAATGTAGTTCTGAACAAAAGGTTCCTTTACGCCGCAGATCAGGGACCAGACAATTCTTATTACAGTAGTATGGGTGCTAATCCTGTGGTTTGAGGCTTGTGTGTGCTTCCAAAGAAAGCATTGTGGGTGCATTGTAAATGTGGAATTGTCCTTTGATGGTTAGTACATAATATATGAGGTGGCTTGGGCAGCGAGACCTTTCAATCGAAAGGGCGTTAATACAGTATACTGCCTGCTGTATCTTGTATTTTCAAAAAGACTGACCCTGAGTATATTGTAATCGGCTGTCGGTTTCAGGTGCGTCGTTTGCCCCACCCTCTCCTAAGGGACTCCAGGACCTACTCCCTCCCGTCCGCTTTCCCCAGGGTTGCTTTCTCCGCGATTCCATTTCATTCTTCCTCACCACTAATCTTCAACCAGGCACTTGCTCTTGTAAGCGGCTTGATAGCTGCACCTGTCACACAGCCATCGAGAGCCGAGTACGTTTTGCCTATTTCCTGCCTTGGTGGCGTGTCCTCTGTTTGGCGGAGGGAAGACATGCGGAGAGAAATGAGTCTGAATTACGGCAGAGGAGAGAGTAAAATCCAGGGAAAAGTGTGGGGAACTAAAATGGTGCGAAAATAGAGGGAGAAAGAGGATGATTGGGAATGATAGAGTGAGAAAGTGAATAAACGAGGGAGACGTAAGAACACTGAAATTGTGAGAAGGAGAGGGAGAGAGGAAGTGTGATCGATAGAGCTGTAAGTAGAGCGAGAGGCAAGGGAAGAGAGAGAAACTGGGAAGGGTAGAACTAGTGGAAGAAGAATGTAAGAAAGGAATGATGTCCTGCCACCGTAGCGTAGAGTTTATCGCGAATCTGTTTACAGTTCTGGGCATCGGATGTATTGATAAGTATGCTAATGATTTATTTTAATTTGAGATGTGATTAGGTTAGGCTCTTGGATCTCCAGAAGTGAAGGTCGGTGCCCGTTGGGAGTATTCCGGCATACACTGCTCAGTCAATAATTAAAACAAAAGTTGAAAAGGTGGGACAAAGAAAGCATGAGAGAGAGGGGCAGACGGAGTGAACGAGAGAAAGGGAAAGGAAAAGACAGGGCTAGAGGGAAGCAAGGATATATCGGTGGGGGGGGGGGAAGGTTGCATGAGAAAACAATTGAGTAGGTTGAAAATAGAGAAGGAAAGACAAAGTTTAAGGCAGGAACGGGATAGAGGAAAGCAACGCTTGAGAAGCTGAAGGGTCGATCGATGTAGGTGCACGTGTGGGAATGAAAAATGGAATGTTAGTGATGAATAGGGTGTGAGACGTTCAGTGAGAGATGTATATTGTGTGTGTGTGTGTGTGTGTGTGTGTGTGTGTGTGCCAGAGAGAGAGAGAGAGCGAGAGCTGGAGAGATGATAAATAAGACTCTATATTCAACAGGCTAATTTGGGAAGTGAATTTATATGCAGTGAGGAATATGGA
Organism: Hypanus sabinus; assembly: GCF_030144855.1. Classification (NCBI taxonomy): domain Eukaryota; kingdom Metazoa; phylum Chordata; class Chondrichthyes; order Myliobatiformes; family Dasyatidae; genus Hypanus; species Hypanus sabinus. The sequence continues at coordinate 20,149,296 of NC_082731.1, forward strand.
GAAAGACCAAGCATTGAGATGAGATATGCGGAATAAATGCTGGAGAGTCAGCGAGAGATATTGATCACATGTCACAATGAATGATGGAGAGATAGATAGAGGGCGGGAGAGTGTGCGTGTGTGAGAGAGAGAGGTTCAGTAGAATAGATAGAAGGAATGAGGGGGACGAATATGGTAAGAATATAGAACTTAGAAAAATAGAGGGCTATCGATAAGCCTAGGGATTTCTAAGGTGAGAACATGTTCAGCATAGTTTTGTGGGCAGAAGGAGCTGTATCTTGCTGTAGGTTTTCTATGTTTCTGTGTTTCTAGTGAGTGAGATTGCAAATAAGAGAAAGGAGGAGAAACATTGCGAGTAAGTAAGGCGCGATAGGAAGTGGTACAAAGGCAAGCAGAAACATCAAAAAGAACAGAAACAAAATGTGATTGGTTTCCGGACCGGATTCATTCTGCGCTCACAGCCAATCAATGCAACGGCAGGACCGAGCACCCTCATTTACGCAAGCTGAAATATGTCGCAGGCCGATTTTGCCCTTCATTATCGGTGAAGTAAATGAAGTTATTCACTGCAAGTAAGCTGTCTTTCGATCCGGACACCATGAATTTCCTGTGCTCTCTGCTGATTATATTGGCTATGATGCCCGGTGAGTCTTCGCGGTAACGGTCTGTATCTGTTCCTTATGTCCGGAGAAAGCTCGATCTGTTCATGCATTCTGTCATTTTATTGCAGGAGCAATTGGGAAAGATTCCGTGACGCAGTGGCCGACTGATGTAACGATTGTGGAAGATCAAAATCTAACACTGAACTGTAATTACACTGGCGATCCTTACTATCTCTATTGGTACGTTCAGCATCGAGTGGAATCTCCAAAATACTTGCTAAGGTTGTCTAGTACCGGAAAGATGGAGCGGCATGCAGAATGTCCGACGAGGTTTACCGGTGATTTGCAGAGTGGCAGCAAGGAGGCACATTTGAAGATCTCTGGTGCTCACGTGTCGGACTCCGCCGTGTATCTTTGTGCCATGAGTCCCACAGTGTTGTAAGGTGATGACAGCGCGGGACAAAATCCGTCCATGATGCAGTGAGCGGTCGCTAGAGGGAGCCCTTTGTCCGGAGGTTGCCAGGAGCGCAGAAACAGATCCTCACGGTCACGTGATCGACTTAAGAATGCGAATATTATTCGCAGAAGATATGCAGATTTGAGTAAATTTCCGCCAATGGAATGTGTACCAATTTCCACAAATGGAAAAGTTATTGAATATTTCCCAAACTCATGCAATATGTTAGTTGATGCAGGGGAAATAGCATCGATAGCTGACCTGGATTTGCCATCAAATAGATAGGAAGTTTATATTACGTGTGCAGGAGAAATAACAGTGAAAATAGAAAGAAGCAAATTGCGGATACTCGAAATAGGCGAGGCGCCACTCTCAGTGTATTTCTGGATACGTCCAAATAATGTGTGTAGAATTCTCCGACTAGACACTGAAAGGGAAACAAGGGTCATTGTAGATACAGGAAATGGTGAAATAATATGCACAAGCCAGGGGCAGCGAGCACGTACAATCAAATCGATGCACAACGCGTAATCGCACTGACAGCTGTTCACAGGTCAGTAACAGTAGTTAGGGACACTGGAATTAACCCCGCGAGTACACTCTCACAGAGAGGGCGGCACATTGATGTCAAATAGGAATAGAGCAGGAAAAAGATACGGGTACAAAGGATACATCTTTGGAGGGAAAGCAGGGAATCGATTTGTGGATGGTTCTCGGAGGTATATAAACTAGAACACACGGATTGGGTGCAGTGTGGTGAAGGGTGCAGGTGAAGAATGAGCTTCAGCAGCACTGCCAGGGGATTGCTAAGCTCAGGGAGTGGACCAGCTGGTCCCGACAGAAACAATGCGCTACAGTAAAGGCAGACAAACAAATATATATGCAGACAGCCCGTATACCTTCGGGACGGTTATCGGATGGCCTGGGGCGATGATGATTTGTAACCACAAAGGGTGCAGGTATTCAGCACGGGCACCCAATAAAACAACTGCTTGAAGCACTCTCTGCCAGCTCAAGTAACCGTAATTAAAGTGGAATCTCAGTAGTAAGAGAAGGGTAAGGAGCAGAAAGTAATAACAATAAATTGCAACTGTGCAGGATGAAACGCCGGAAGCCAGTTGAATAAAAACAGACCGCTCCGAGGAGACACTTGGATACCATTCAAAAAGAAGGGGAAAAAGCTTAAGTCTCGTTATTATGAAGAATAGAAAACCTGCAGATGCTGAAAACCAAGAAATACACACAAAGTGCTGGAGGAATTGACCTGGACAGGCAGCATCTCAGTAGTTATGATCAGTAATTTAGCTACCTGGCCTCCTGCGTTTTTCTGGCATATTGTGTGTATTGCCTTGTAATTATGGATCACTTCAGCCCGCGGGGAGACGCTTTCCGAACCAGACACTGCATCGCCAACAGCGCAGCACGGATTGTTGTAAGATATTCTTATGAAGGTGAAGAACACTTGTAGGGGGCTGTGACCAAGAAGTACATTTCACAGAGAAAGTGATAAATGAAATGTGCCGACTGCGAGGGATTCGACAACAGTTCCACATCCCCTACCACGAAGGACGCGGTCTATAAGATTAGTGCGCCTTTAAGCTTCCGGACCTGGAGGCGGGCTGATTCGAGGGCAGTGCTGCCGCCTGATGTGTTGTGTGAGTACACGGGGGACCTAAAGCAGCAAGAACGAGAGACCCGTGTTCTTTGGACACAGAGCTCGGGAAAAGCGACGCTACCGACTTTGAACACCATAAATCAGCCAGATGTTTGTTATGTCTCTCCTGTCGCTGTGACACGGGAACACCTCTTTCCCCTTATTAAGGAGAACGAGAGCTTGTGATATGTGGAATACTCGGTGAACGAATTGCCTTTGATGTTCTGTATATATCCGTTTTTCTTGATGCTTTGCCTCAGGCCTGAGTGCTCTTACCGGGTGCCCATGCTTTCTACTGGTGGTGGGGGGGGGGGGGGGGGCGGGTACGGGGTGTTTGTTGCTCTCATGCTGTTTATGCCTGTCAGGGGAGTTGGATTTGCGTTTCTAATCTCTGCCATTCATTCTTTGCGGCACACCTCTGTTTTCCTGGATATTTCAGAAGAAATAATTTTTCAGGATTTATATTCTATATATTTTTCTGACAATAAGTATACCTATTTAACCCATGGAACATATTGAGTTCTCAGTGTTCAGGAAAGGTAGAAACATAAACGAAAGAATACCTTTGCCAAAATTACAGCTGCCCGAGAAAGACATGGGTTGATGTTTTACCATTCATGCTGATGAGATTGCGAGCACGCTGGTTTTCAGCCGCTATGAGTTATTGATAACGTGAAAAACCGGATTCCTTATGGGATAATTACGGGTTGAGGTGAGCCTGGGGTGTGTAGGGACAGCCCGACTCAGTTTGTGAAAGAGCTTTGTATGCGACCTATCGCATTGAAAGATCGAGCAAAACAACAGTGGCACATTGATGACCGGAGAGATCCATTGGGAAAGGAGATAGTCCTCCGAAATCACCGTGACCAGCTCATGGTGAGGGTGTTGATTGAAAGTGCATGTTCCCAGATCGATCGGACCACAGATGGTACTTTAAAAAAGTGATTCGTACTTTTGTGAAAGCTTCACGAGGCATCCAGTGGGATTCAGGTTATAGTGTAAGACTCACCTTCTTGTTGCCACCATAGACAATGTGGGGGAAGGAGTGCAGCTAGAAACCGTGTAGTTATAGAGAATCCCATAGATGGACACCAGCCTGCCACACCAGAATTGACCACAATGGACTGAACTGATCCACAACAAACGCGAAAGTAGAGGGCACCGAGATTGTGAGAGAAACCCGTGAATAACATGCTAAAGAGTGACGGTAAAATACTCTCTTCTGACCGCAGATTACTGAAGGTATGTGACTAGTTTAATAGCATGAAATAGAAAATATATTGCAGAAAATAGTTCGGCAGGAATTTAAGTTAAAGAAGACATATCCATTAGTTCGATAGCATGGTAGAATGAGGAAGATTGCCGACCGAATCTGAAGGCAGTTACGACCAGTCTGAATGGAGAATAGAAGTGAGATGGCCCCTTTCAGTAGTTGCGGCCAGCGATCGCCTTGGTGGTTCGGGTAGGAATGCAGCCAGGGAGAGGTCGCTGCGGTAATTGAAATGGAGACCACCCGATCCCCTTATTGTACATCGATGAGAGGGCCTGTGAGCCTTATGAATTTACTTTGCTGATGCCCCTGGAAAGAGAGCGTTTTAGCTACCAGAGAATGGAGGGATGAAGACAAGGAATTGACTAAGCTTCAATTGGTCAGAAATGGAAGAGCCAACAGGCATACGCATGTTGTTAACATTTATGGACAAACTCTCTGCTTAGCATTTTGAAGGTAGCAATTAGGTATGATCGGATAGATGTACATGCGCCTACAGGAATTATGGGAAATTCCGACGGAGGGCATGTTTTGCTGCTCAATTTCAGTAGATCTTCTTTAAGATTGGCTGGATAATTATTCTTGTCTGCTGTGTCAAGAGGAGGGAATGTTCGAGAGAATTTTAGATCCAGCACATGTGGCAATTAATGTAACTGACTTCGGCCACTAGCCTTCAGAGTCGAATATGCATTTTAGATTTTTTTAAAATGGAGCTCTGAGCAAATGGTTCCTAAACGCCTGAGACCACGGACCAGACAATACTTATTAAAATGCATTTCGATCTGTGGTATGGGTGCGGATCGTCAGTTCTGAGGCTTCTGTGTGCTTCCAAATAAAGCATTGTGGGTGTATTGTAAATATGGAATTCTCCTTTGATGGTTAGAACATAATATACGACATAGCGTGGGGAGTGAGACCTTTGAACCGAAATGCCTTAAATGAGTATATTGCCTGCTGTATGTTCTGCATTCAAAAATCTGACCTAGAGTATTAGCAGCTCTACATCAGCCTCACTATCATTGAGAGCCGAATACGTTTTACTGATTTTCTGCCTCAGTGACATGTTCTCAGTTTGCCGAAGGGAAGGCATGCGGAGCAAAACGCGTCTGAATTCCGGTTTGCGACTGGGCAGAGGAGATAGTAAAATCCAGGGAAAAGTGTGGGGAACTAATATGGTGCGAAAATGGAGGGAGAAGGAGGACGATAGGGATTGAAGGAGTGAGAAAATGAATAAATGAGGGAGACGTAAGAACACTGAAATGGTGAGAGAGAGAGAGAGAGAGGGAGAGAAATGGTGATTGATAGAGCAGTAAGGTGAGCGAGGGGCAGGGGAAGAGGGAGAAACTGGGAAGCGGACACTTAGTGGAGGAAGAATGTAAGAAGGAGAATGAGGTCTAGGCACCATAACGTAGTGTTTATCGCGAAGCCGTTTACAGTTCTGGGCATCGGCTTTCGGTGTTCCATTCCTGTGTATCTCTAAAGGGTCTGTATCAGTCACCAGCAGGCGCACATAGAGTGAGATCTGCTTCAGATTCGCTCTACTACCTTTACTTTTTTTTAACCCATGATCACCCTTATTTAACCTATTTTTACCTACACTAGAAGTTTTTTATTACTTCTTTGGAATTATCTTTGAGTTTGCACTGTGAATTTTGAAGAAATGAGTACAGAAATAGCGCTAAGATCGAAAGGGCGAGAGACCGGGCAAAATTCCAATGGCGACGGACAGAAAGAAAAAGCCTGAAGCCAAGCGTCCTGAACTGACTTACGATACGGCGTTGGAGCTTTTAAATGCAAAATTTGATGAAAAACGTTAAAGTTTTAAAAAAGTTTTAAAATCCTCCCAGGACTCTCTGGAAAAGATTGGTCATGAAGTTAAACAGCATCAGACTTTAATTACAAGTATGCAAGAGGATGCTCGGAAGAATTGAAAATTGAGAAACTGGAACAGAAATTATCTTCGGCGATTAAACAGCTGGATATACTTCAAGCTAAGATCATCGACTTTGAAAATCGATCTAGAAAACAGAAATTGCGTACAATTGGTCTCCCTGAAGGCATCGAACAAGGGGACCCCTCGAAGCTTTTCGCTCAGCTTTTAAAGGATGCGTTCCCCTCTGAATTTCCAGAGAATCCTCCATTACTGGAACGTGCCCACAGATCTGTGCGTCGATCACCGATTTCTTCATCTAAACCACGGGCTGTAATTGTTCGATTTCACTATGTTCATGTTAATGAGCATCTTATCCGCACCGCTCGCCGCCTAGGTATGATTAATTTAAAAGGTTTCCATTTCCGTCTTGTGGAAGATTGCAGTCCAGAAGTAATGAAGTCGCGGCTCGCTTTTAAATCTCTGATGTCGGACTGTTACGTGAAAAATCTTAAACCAGCGCTTTTATACCCTGCGAGACTTAGGATCTCGCCTCAAGATGCACCACGGCGTTTTTTTTATTTCTACAGCTGAATCTCGAAGTTTCCTGGATGAGCATTATCCTACTGCTTCGGACTCTTGTCTCTAATAAATGCACGGCTTTTCAGTACCGGCTCTGTTTGTTCGTATTCTTTTAAAGTCCATAATCATTTTACTAAGTTTGATCTTCATAAGTTTAAGATTTTTGTTTCTGCTTACTAGTGTAGGTTCATTTTATATTTTATCTTTCAATTAAAGTTTTTCTTCGCTGATGTATTAACCTTTTTAATTTACTTATTTTAATCATTTTATTTTAGCTTCTGGTCATTATTATTAGTGATTTGACGGTGATTTTTTTATTGTTTTAGATATATATCTTATTATTCTCATTTTTGTTTAATTGAGATAGCGTTCTGTTTTCCTTTTTTCAAAAAAAACACACTTCGTTTTTTTTTTACCTCGTCACCTTTATTTGTCTTCTTCTTCCCATAATGTCTTTTTAATTACAACCTTATTTTTAACTGTCGGGATTTACCCGATTTGTAATAGGTACCGGTGATAACATTCTCTTCGATTCTTAGAACTTATATTAAGAAGTCTGTTTTAGTATAGTGTTTAATTATTTTTTTTCGGATTTTGGCTGGCCCTTTCCTTTTTTTTATCATATATTCGGAGTTGCCTTCTGGGGACATGGGGATAGTGTTATTCATCCTTTTTCTGGCCTCCTTCAGGCTCAGGTTGGGGTCTTCGTGGTTGGAGGGCTGGGAGGGGGTCTTCTCTACCTATTTTTCTATTAGTTTTTCTAGTTTTTTAATTTGGGCTGATTTAAAACTACTAGAATGTCCGCTGTGTCGTCACTTCCGGTTCCTCGTATTTTTCTTCCTCCTCTGGGTTCATAAGTTCATAATTTGGTTTATTCTTTATATATCAAAGTGTTGATCCTAAGAAATAAGATTCAGACTTTTAATTTTGTCTCTTGGAATACTAATGCTTTAAACCTTTTGGTTAAATGGAAGAAGATTTTTAAAGTAATCCAAAGACTGAATGCGCATATTATTTTTGCATAAGAAACACATGTGAGGAAAGAGGATAATCAACGTATTTTTGGGTTTTGGAGGGTCAATAGTACTATTCGAACTCGAATGCCAAAGTAAAGGGAGTTTCAATTTTTGTTGACTCCTCTGTTACATTTGTTGAACATGATATTATGTCGGATCCGAATGGTAGGTTTTTGTTAATTACTGGTTTACGTTTTAATACCAAGGTTTCTACGGTTAAGCTTTACACTCCAAACGTGGACTATCCTGAATTTTTTAAGTCTTTATTTACTTCTTTACCTAATCTAAATGAATATATGTTGATAATGGGCGGTGAATTTAATTGTTGTTTAAATCCCTTGCTGGATAGATCTATATTGTTACGTACCCCATAACTGGGTCACTTATCAGCAAAGATAGAGAGGTCCGTTGAAGTCTGATGCTACTATTTTTAGCAGTATTTATTGATGAAATACACAAAAATAATATCAATGTAAACATACGTCGTCAATACTAAATCTAAAAGCGCGGGTTTAATAATAATCAATAAGAAATAGCTCTATCGTTGTCTAGGGGTTAATGTATTGTCCGATGGAAATATAAAAGTCACCCAAGTTCATTCAAATTGCAGGCTGCAGCCTTTGGTTGGAGTCAAGAGAGAGAGTTTAAACTTGCCCATTCCTTTTATGAAGTCAATCCTTCGAGAGTCGGGGGGAGGGGGCTGATTTCCCCTTGTGTTAGCTAAAGCCGTTCATCCGTGGCAAGACCCACCAATTCCGAGACAAATGGTAAAGGACGCACGTGGGCTTTTCCACCGGCTTTCGCTATTACGCTGTTACAGGAATTCTAGCATTTCTTCTGGTGCGTCTAAAGGGCGGTTCCCCAGACCCTCTTTTAACCCCACTCACGGGGTCTCAGATGTCACTCAGGGTGGAATGATGCCATCCCCCAACCAGCCCACGTTGCCTGAGGGCTTCCACGAAGCATAGTACTCAATACACAATTCCGTCTCCAAGAGACAATGACCTTTTCCGTGGCTTTGTATCGCTGGGGCCAGGACATTCCAAACGTCTCTCTCTCATTTCCTGGGTCTCCTACCCTGACTTAATAGCGATCTTGCGATTCTCAAAAAGGAGGGGGGGGGGGGCACAGGCGTACAATATCCACCCTGACTTCACCAAATAAATCGGCTGCTTTTATCAACTTGTTTTTGACTGAGTATGCAATTTTAGATATTTGGATATTTCTTCACCCTAAGGACAAAGAGTTTTCATTTTTCTCACATGATTATCACTCTTACTCGAGAATTGAATACTTTTTTATTGACTATCGTTTTATTCCATCTGTAATTGGTTGTAATTATGACATTATAGCCAACTCTGATCACACTCCAATGAAACTTTCTAGTAAATTAATGGACACAGCTCCCAGCATTAGACAATGGCGATTTGTTTCTACTTTGCTTTAAGATCCGGATTTCATTAAATTTGTGAAAGAACGGATTGATTTCTTTTTTTCAACTAATACAACAGAAGAATTTTTCTGCGGAACACTTTGGGGCACTTTTAAATCATATATACGTGGACAGATTATTTCCTATTCTGTTGCTTTGAGAAAACGTATTAAGAATGGAACTCTTTTATTGACTGATAAAATTAAATAACTTGATAAGAAATATTCTATCGCTCCTAGTAAGGAGTTCTATAAACAAAGAATGGAGCTTCAAATGGAACACAACTGATTACTTACATCCTCGTTCGAAAATCAATTAATGAGAACCAGATGTAAATTTTATATACATAGTGATAAATCGGGCAAATTGTAAGCTAACCAGCTGAAGACTGCTTCCGTTAAACGTCAAATTATTAAGATTCGAAAAGAGAATGGTGATTTGACAGTTAATCATGATGCGATAAGCAAATCAAGATTTTTATACTTTTCTGTATCACGCTGAATTTCCTTTTAATCCCAATGCCATGGAAGACATTTAGGGAAATTAAATTATTCGAAACTATCAGCTGAAGAACGTTTACCATTAGAAATTCCTATTACAGATGCACAAAGAAAAGGTGTTATTTCCTCAATGAATTTTGAAAAACACCAGCTCCAGATTAATATTGTTTATAATTCAGGTAGCACCCCAGAATATTCCATTTCCTTAGATGCCGAGAAAGCATTTGATAGAGTTGAATGGCCATATTTATTTATTGTGCTTGAGAAATTTAACTTTAGTCCGACATTCACATCTTGGATTAAATTGGTATATCACACTCCAGTAGCCACGGTTCTTACTGATAACCAAAGATCTCCCTTTTTTCGCTTATTTCGGGGTACCTGGCAAGGTTGTCCTCTTAGTCCTCTTATTTGATATTGCTCTGGAATCTTTAACTATTGCTATTAGAGAATCACCTAACATTTTTGGCATTACTCATGGGACGGATATACATAAGTTATCATGATACGCAGACGACGTTATTATATATTTCAAAATCCCGAGAAATCCATTCCCGTAGTTATATCACTGTTGGCTCAGTTTCGTAATTTTTCTGGTTACAAATTGAAACTTAATAAGAGTGAATTGTTTCCCCTAAATATGCAGGTTCCAATTTATGGAAATTTATCTTTTAGATTAGTTACTGATCACTTTATATAATTAGGGGTTAAAATTACAAAAAAAAAACACAAGGATTTCTTTAACGCTAATTTTTTACCTTTTATTGATCAGATTAAACATTTCTTTACTAAATGGTCACCACTGTCTCTGTCACCGATAGGTCGGAACAATTGCATTAAGATAATTATTTTACCTATTTTTTTCCAAAATATTTTTAGCATTATTATTATTATTATTCAAAAATTGCTCAATTTCTCCCCGAAGTAACAACAGTTAAAATACCTTATAAAGAAATTATCTTAAGAATTGAAAATGTTGTAAATTAAAAAAAAAACTGCTAAGCTAGAAAAGTGAGGAAGAAAAAAGAAACCCATTAGAGGTACAACCCCGGAGCCATGCTTCATACAAAAAGCTTATAAAAATAAACATCAAACCACCAACAAGAAATAAAAAGATATATCAAAAAAATTTACATTTAAATCGTGTAGGAAATCTATCAGTTAACTGAAATGACAATAACGAGCAAATGAGCCCCATCTCTTCTCAAGATCAAATAAAGGTTCAAAGGTTCGACTTCTAATTTTCTCCGAGCTAAGACACAAATCGTTTGAGAGAACCATTGTGACAAAGTAGGAGCTGATATATCCTTCCATTTCAACAAGATAGCCCTCCTAGCTTTCAATGTAACAATCGCAATAACATGTTGGTCAGACGCAGAAATACCATAGATATTTTGAGGAATTGTTCCAAAAAGCACAGTCAATTTATTAGGTTGTAAATTATTTCTGAGTGCTTTAGAAATTGTCGAAAACACTGTCTTTCAAAACTGTTTTAATATAGGACATGACCAGAACATATGTGTTGGTATCGCTATCTCAATTTTACATCTATCACTATACTTGTCAACGTTGGGAAATATTTTAGAAAGTCTCTCCTTCGTCAAATGGTAACAATGTACAATTTTAAATTGAATCAGCGAATGACTAGCACAGATCGAAGAAGAGTTCACCAGCTTCGCAATCCGTGTCCAATCCTCCCATATAAAAGTCAAATTGAGTTCCTTCTCCCAATCCTGTTTAACCTTACGTAAAGGACGCTTATCCCATTGTAACAATAAATTTTATGTTCTTCCAATTGAACCTTTCCACGAGGGGTTCATATTCATAATAGTATCTAACACTTCAGCCTCTAATATGTGTTAATAACTTTATTTTTCCTAAGTAAAAAAAATTGGATCACTCCAAGAAGGTTTACAAAATTAATTACGATAAATTATACTACAAAGTTTAAATTTTTTAAGATTAAAAAAATTGCGGAACTGGATCCAAATTTGTAAGGAGTGCTTAACCACAGGGTATACGTTTAAATTAGCAACTTTAGCTGATTGTATAGGTAGAGCAACTCCTAATAACGGAGTTAAATAAAACTGTTTCATAGCTCTCAGTTCCAGATCTATCCAAATTGGCCGATCATTCCTATCACCCCAATGTGACCAAAAGGACATATACCTCAAATTAGCAGCCCAATAATACATTCTTAGATTAGGCAAAGCGAGCCCTCCGTCATTTTTCAACTTCTGCAAATGACATTTACCAGTTATTTGTCTTTTATTATCCCAAATAAAAGACAGAATAATAGAATCAATCCGATCTAAAAACTTCTTAGTCAAAAAAAGGAATATTCTGAAATAAATATAAAAAATTTGGTAAAATCATCACGACCAACAAGTGAAAATGTGTTTGGGCTCCATCTACTAACGGAATACTTCATAGAGTCCACTAAATGAGGAAATTTGGGTTTATAAAGATCCTTATTTTTTTTTAGTAATTATAACACCTGTATATCTAAAAGAATCCGTTACTTTAAAAGGAATATTATCATATATAGAGACAGATTCACTTAAAGGAAGTATTTCATTTTTTCTAAAATTTATTTTATATCCTGTAAAGTCTCCAAATTTGTCAATTAATTTTAGCAAAGCAGGAATAGATTCTTCAGGCTTAGATATATATATATATATATATATATATATATATATATACATACACCAATAAATCATCAGTACTGTAAAGAGAGATCTTGCGCATGGTCTCATTCACAAAAAAACCATGAATTTTTTTCGGCTTCACGAAGAGTAATAGCAAGGGGTTCTAATATTAAGTTAAGTAACAAAGGACTTAATGGACAACCTTGTCTTGTCCCCCGTGATATCTGAAAAAAGGAGACCTACTGTTATTAGTAACAACAGCAGCAATAGGAGCTATATATATCATTTTAATCCATTATTAAAATTAATACCAAAACCAAATTTTTCTAAAACATTAAATACATATTTCCATTCGACTCGATCAAATGCTTTTTCAGCACACAAAGATATAACGCACTGTGGAATTTTAGAAGAAGGCGAATATATAATGTTAAATAATCTCCGAATATTTGAGAAAGAATAAAGAAAGCATGTTTGATCTTTAAAAATGATGTTACCCAAAATTCTCTCCAACCGATTAGCCATTATCTTTGAGAGAATCCTAGCATCAATAATGCAATAGGTCTGTATGAGGAACAATCAGTAGGATCTTTATCCTTTTTGAGAATTAAAGAAATAGAAGCTTCATTAAAAAGTAGAGGGTAAATCACTTTTCATAAAAGATTCTTTAAACATCTCCAACATATATGGAGAAAGCAATTTTCCAAGTTTTGAAAAAATAAAATTCCATCAAGTCCCGGGGCCTTACCAGATTGCAATGAGAAAATAGCTCTATGAATTTCGGCATCAAGTGTTTTTTGATCCTCAATTTTAAGAAGAACAATCTTTCGTAAAAAAAGCATTAATTTCAGAAGAGTCTACTGGACATTGAGATATATAAAGTTCAGTACAAAAATCTTGAAAAATCTTATTAATTTCTTCATAATCCCGAGCCAAGGTACAATCTTTTTTTTACGAGTGTTCAAAATTTGCCAGCTGATTTTAATTGCCAGCTGATTTTAATTGAGTTGCAAGTAGTTTATTATTTTTAGCTCCAGACATATAAAATTGGCTCTTTAACTTAGGGAGACAACCTTCAATTGGATGAGTTAATAATAGCTTATATTGTGATTGAAGTTCCAACCTTTTTTTAAATAAGTCAATATTAGGGGAAGTCGCATAGATATTCTCTAAATGTTTAATTTGTTTTGAAATTTTATCTAATTCTGATTTAGTCTGTTTTTAAAGTTTAGTTGAATAAGAAATTATCTAACCACGTAAAATATTTTGAATGTATCCTATATAATCAATTAAGACATACCCGCTATATCATTAAAAAAAAGTTATTTTACCTGGCTTTCGATAAAACTGATAAAGTCAGAGATTTGCAATAAAGTCTGAGACATACGCCATGGTGGACGGCCAAAAATGACATCGTCAAATTCAAAGGACAGACTCAAAGTCCTACGATCAGATATAGCAGTAGCGTCATATTCACAGTTTTTAACATTAAGCAAAAGACGGGGATCAAATGTATTATAATCAATCCTCGAATACTTTTTATAAACGTGTGAAAAAAAATATTCTCTGTTATCAGGGTGTAAATGCCTCCATAATTCGATCAACCCAAAATCGGCCAAAAATGAGTTAATAATTGACGCAGGACGATTTGGAAGTCGTTGATTACTTGAGCTCTTATCAATCATAGGATTTAAACAACAGTTTAAATCCCCAACCATTATCAACATATACTCATTTAAATCTGGCAGTAAAGCAAATATTTGTTTAAAAAAAGGATAATCTAAATTAGGACCATACAAATGAACCAAAACAACCTTTCTATTATAAATCACTCCTTTAACAAATAACAACCTACCATTAGAATCTGATTCAATATCCTCTTGAGTAAGTATATTAGATTTAATAAAGATAGACACGCCCTTAGTTTTGCTTTGAGAAGTAGCATGGCGTTGTATTTCATTCCACCAGCGAAAAAGTCTATTTTGATCTCCAGTTTTGATAAGCGTATCCTAAGCAAAAATAATATCCGGTTAGAATTGATTAATAATTTTAAAACACTTTTTTCGTTTAATAGGATGATTCCAACCACGTACATTCCAACTTATTGCATTAATCCGTATAACTTCCCTGCTATACTTTTATTCCAATTTACTTTATACATGCGCAGAACACATACCAATACGGGATTATCAAAGATGGCGGCGATGAAGAACACAGCCAGACAGAAAACACACATCCTCCGGAACCACCCAATGGGAAAAAAACTCCAAATTCCAAACCCACCCACCCTTCCAAAAGCCCGAAAAAAAAACAGCAGGCGAACTCAGATAGATGGGAAGCCATGGGCCGCTCTGTCAGTCTCGTCTCTGCCTCCCCCCAGCCAGTATACAAAAAAAATGACATTGCAAGAAAGACAGCAACGTCTCGACAAAGGAGAGTGTTTACATTCCATCAAGTATTAAACATAAAAAGAACCAAAATAATATAATCTCTTAGAGAGAAAAAACAGCGCCATATGTAGCTTTAAATCCCGAATAAAACTGTAAATTCAGTTATAGGACGTTATAATAAAACAGATAAAAAAAGTTAATAGTATACATAACCGGACTATATATATATATATATATATATGTATGTATTTGACTGAGAAAAGGCGATTATATATATATATATATAATATATATATATATATATATTATATTATATATATATATATAATAATACACATACATATGTATGTAAATAAGGAAACCCTATTGGCAGGAAAAAAAAAAACAACACTACCAGTTAGTAATTTAGGAAACAACAAAAAGAAACATCAAACCAAATATTAGCTAAAAGGAGCAAATCCTTTTATCCTCTTTTCTCAGTCAAATATGTAATTAACCATTTAAACAGTCAAACTTGAACTGTAAATCTTCTTTCCAAAAAAAATCCAATCGACAGACAGACAGACGGACATACTTTATTGATCCCGAGGGAAATTGGGTTTCGTTACAGCCGCACCAACCAAGAATAGTGAAGAAATATAGCAATATAAAATCATAAATAATTAAATAATAATAAGTTAATCATGCTCAGTGGACATAAGTCCAGAATCAGCCTATTGGCTCAGGGGGTCTGACACTCCTAGGGAGGAGTTGTAAAGTTTGATGGCCGCAGGCAGGAATAACTGCCTATGACGCCTAGTGTTACATCTCGGTGGAATGAGTCTCTGGCTGAATGTACTCTTGTGCCTAAACAGTACATTATGGAGTAGATGGGAGACATTGTCCAAGATGGCATGCAACTTGGACAGCATCTTCTTTTCAGCCACCACCGTCAGGGAGTCCAGTTCCCCCCCCCCACAACATCAGTGGCCTTACAAATGAGTTTGTTGATTCTGTTGGTGTCTGCTACCCTCAGCCTGCTGCCCCAGCACAGAACAGCAACCGTGATAGCATTGGCCACCAAAGCCTCGTCGAACATCCTCATCATCGTCGGGCAGATGTTAAAGGGCCTCAGTCTCCTCAGGAAATAGAGACGATTCTGACCCTTCTTGTAGACAGCCTCAGTGTTCTTTGACCCGTCCAGTTTATTGTCCATTCGTATCCCCAGTTATTTGTAATCCTCCACCATGTCCACATTGACCCCTTGGATGGAAACAGGATGTAATGATGAGCAGGTTTTCTTTTCTTCATTTATTAATCTATCTTAAGTTTACTATTCCTATTGAGAAATGGGGAAAATTC